>NC_134699.1:12764281-13049281 GCF_050947455.1 Rhinoderma darwinii | reverse complement strand
CCGACCCTGGGTTTGACTCAATTCCATTGCATAAACTGTAATGCCAAGTTGAACATTATGGCATTTCCATGTAGGACCATGCGTGCGTACCATAGAGACGGCCCATGCGGCTGCTATGGGGCACCTGAAGTGAGGGCGTTCTTTTCAAGATTGGTTTCATCCCCCATTTCAAGGGGCGGCGAGAACCTGCAGAGAGGTGTGGAAAATGTACTCATGAAAATGTGATGGGGACACCAGGGCTACAAGCCTCGGATAGTTAAGAGTGGTGGTATCAAGTAGCACCTAAAAGGGGCCTACTATTAATCTTTGCAGTGGGGCCCCCATCCTCTATATACACCCCATGCTATGCTATTCTCCTTTTCTTATCCTGTCCCTCTTTTCCCTATCCGTTTTTCTCCCATAGTGTCCCGATTTTTGGATTTCTTTTTGTAGACCTCCACTTCTGGATATTTTTTTCCAAAATGCAAAGAAGTACAATGTAAGGTCCCTTATCTTAGTCCTATCAAACCAGTCAACTGAAAACCGCTGGGCTCCTGGAATCTCAGTATCTTAATGGATCCTTCTGCTATTGAGTAGGAGAAGGAGCAAATATTTGGATTTTCAACCCCTGCAAATACCCACAAAAATGGACATCCATGGCATATTAGGACCTATAGTTCCATGCCACCAACATTGAACTATATCGGTGTTATTGAGGGCCATATGGTACCTCCGTATGCCCTCAGATTTCATTTGGAGCCATAGGGACTTCATGTGCTGCCATACAGGTGCATGTATGAGGCCTTAATATGTGAATGCAACCTTTAGTTACTAAATGAGACACTGTAAATACCAGATCTTCATATGAATCTGCTCCTACAGTACATTTAAGTTATGTCTGGATCATCATCTGCTCCCTCCTTTGTTTTTTTATAAGGCGGATGTCATATTGGGTATTCTTTCTTTCAACATCAGAAAAACAATGCAAGTTGCTATAGTTGTCCACTGGAAGTCAGAAGCTCTGGCTAGACGCAAGTATGGATGTGGTTGGCCTTAAGATGTTTTTGTGTAGCGCAATAAGTGTTCATAGACCTGGAGGCTCCACACAGCCTTTCTCATGTGGCTTCTAATACTTTCCAGCAATACCATTGTTTCCTGGATGTTCCTCCAAGCTTTGGAACTATAGAGCAAAGAATATTTAAAGAGGACTCGTCACCACACAGAATAATTACTACTTTCCATATAAAAAGAAACCTATTTATAAAAATAACCAGTGCATGTTTTCTTTTTTTTTTTGCTTTGCAGTTCATCTTTTGTTCTGTTTGCAAGTAGGGAATTAAAGTATCATGGGTCTTGGGTAATACAGAAAAATTGCTAAGCTGTCCTTCACCTGGGGCAAAAATTTTGTTTGCTGCCATAGTTCTTTATCTAAATACCCTAGACAAGGTAGAGTGACTTGTTAGCATCCCCATTCACAGCTGACATCCTGGGGCAATAGCTATGTCTTTGGCAAATGAGCTCAGACAATGCAAGAAGCACGAATTTCCTTTTATCAGTTCTGTCTTTTTGTAGGGTGGGAAGTAATTATTAAGGAGGTAACTTAATTCAAACTGGCTAATATGTCACTGGTAGCTACTTCCTGCCCAAAAAACTAAAGATATAAGGCTGGAGGACAAATGACTAAACTTATAAGAGAAAGTCTGCGCAAAGATGCAGGGCAGATTGAATGGTTAAAAATAAGGAAGTGCCCTAAAGCCTGGTGACCCATGTAGACAACAGGGGTCCGTGGTGGTTCCCCATCTGAGTGCATTACATAAAGTGACCTCAGGGTTGTGGACTGGCCCACCAGAAGATCCTCTGCTAGGCTCAGGGTGTGACACAATAATGGAGCCATGAGATCCAGCGTTCAAATCCAACCAAGGACATTATCTGTATGGAGTTTGTATGTTCTCCCCGTGTTGGTGTGGGTTTCCTTCGGGTAATCCGGTTTCCTCCCACACCCCAAAAACAGACCGATAGGGAATTTAGATTGTGAGACCCAATGGGGACAGTATGTAAGGACCTCTGTACAGCGCTGCAGAATATGTTGGAGCTATATATATATGTAACATAAATAAATAATAATAAATCACATGCTCCTGTGGTATATAACTTTTTTGCCATAATTCTCAAAAACCTTTTAATGATCATATAACCTGTGTTTGCAATGGGAGCAGTAGAGTTTACAGCATGGCCGAACATAGACAGCAGAGGACCCCCTTTGAAGGACTTTATACAGGCTCCTTGCTTTAGAATAGAACATCATTGGAGAACTCCCTCAAAGGGGTTATCTAATTTAGAAAACCAATTTTTAAACACCCTATTAGTGAATTCTGAGTTAATACAGGGGGGTCCTCTGCTCAGGATCCTCAGAGCTGTTATAAAGAGCATCTCTTGCTCTGGAGGACCTGTCCTGTCTTGTATTATATAGACAACACATTGATATCAATGGACACTGTGTAATGCATAGTTTCTCCTGTGGTGGCGCTGCAGGGAAAATGCTAAGTTTTCCCACAGATTACACCTGATCCCTGTAATTGTAGGCACATGTTTATGGTATAGATGGAGGAATAATTTCTTCTGGCAAGCCCAAGGCACCCAGTCTGATCCTGAATGATCCTCTATGTCAGCCTCAGTACATCCAGGGGCTAATGTCTGCCTTTACACCATATTACCTTTTCATATTTTGTTGACTTTTCTTGTAGTCAAATGGATAGACATACTGAAGTCAACACCAGGAGAAGAGACGCAATATTTCAATTACTTTTTTGCACTATGTTCTATATTTTTTATACTTTTCGATATTTTTTAGCTTTTTACATCTGTTCTCTCAGGACTGTATACAAAAAGGCACAAAGGATATATAATATCTGACACAGAGAAAGTTATCATTAAAAATATACACAAAAATACTGTTCCCTGGAATGTCCAAACATCTCAGATCTATTTGTGTCCAAGTTTATAAAACATCTAAAATATTTACTTTAGCGAAAATTCTCTAAATCAAATAGACCGGGTCCAACAAACAGTCCACCGAATCTGCATATTTAGGTTTTTATGAATTTATAACATAAAACGACACACAAACATTTTCTATCTGATTGATCTAACACTTGTTCAAACTGGATTCCTTCTTTTAACATGATTGAAGGGAGTCTCTTCATCAACATTGTGGAGAATGTCTGTTTTCTAGATCAGTGGTTGCTATCAAGGGTCTCAAAGGGTTTGCACATATCCGTATTTATACAGAGTGCTGTAATCCCTTGCCCCTTGCACATATCCTGCATAAAATCATGTTTTACTTTTGTATTTTATGCTAATTGCATATTTTTTTAAAGTACCTTTTACTTAAAGGAGTTAAACATATGTGGAAAATGTTGTTTTATGGCATACTATAATACCCGTGCATTTTGAATATAAAAAATGAAAATCCGTATTGCCCACTGTTGCCCAATATTTACAAGCTGAGCAGCTGAATGTGGGTGGGACTGGGTGTAATTGACACCGCTGCTCGCAAGTTCTATTAAATCACAATCCTGCATCTGAAAAATCACTATAAACACTGAAATACATTGTTTTACCATAGACACACATATATGTATTGATTAGAATGTTTTAATTTCTGATGTCTTTGTGTAGCATAACGCACACAGTTTATCTGTGAAGATTATGTTTTGCTGCTGTGTGCATTTATCTCAAAATTTAGCTGCCCAGGATTTACAACCTGAGCAGCTGAATGTGGGTGGGACTGCAGTGTGATTGACATTTCCACTCCCAGGTCCTATTATGCCACATTCCTGTTCTGGAATATCACTACCCGCAGCCATTAGTACTGTAATACATTATTTTTACAGGCACAAACATACTTTTATGTACTATTTTTTATATATATATATATATATATATATATATATATATATATATATATATATATATATATACATATATATATTGATCATGGCTGGGCGTGTGTCGTGCAGCATAATACACACACTACATACCCGTGAAGTTTAGTTTTTACTGCTATTGCAGTGATCTTCTAATGTAGCAGCACAAGATGCACACACAGCAGCACAACAGGTAGTGAAAAGACCAAAAGGCTTAAAGGGTAACTAATCTTTTAGGGCATGTTCAGACGTGGCGGAATTCTGCAGACACTGTCTGCATCAATGCCACACGTAATCTGCGTTGCAGATTCTGTTGCGCCTTTGCCTAAAATGTGAAGTAAAATGCTGCGGATTAGTCGTTGCGGCTTCAGGTGAAGGGTACATCCTGCTCTCTTTTAAAACATTCCATCTCAGTCTGGCTTTAGACCTCGAAACACATAGGTCCACCCAGAATGATGAAATATCCTGTTCGCGAAAGCAATCCGCATCGCAACACACATAACATCTGCGGATTTCACTGCGTAATTTTGCAACTCCATTGAAGTCAATGGAGAAATTAAGCCACAAGTATGCATCAAGTCCGCAACAGCCAGTGTATGCTGCGGACACCAAATTCCGCACCGCAGCCTATGGTCCGCAGCGGAGTTGTCCGCAACGTCTACACGAAGATAACTAAAAAGGTGTGGAAACCAATGGACAGATGTCTGCTGCGGATTTCCAGTGCGGACTGTCCGCAGCGGAATTCCACAGCAATTCCGCCATGTGTGCACGTGACCTTAAAAAACTTTTGGCATGTCATAGTGACTTGTCAGAGGTTTTGATCGGTGGGGGTCTGAGCACTGAGACCCCACCGATCGGAAAACCTAAGCATCAGAAGTGCTCGGTGAGCACTGTGCCATTTCGTTTTTGATCAGCTTTTATCGGAAAGCCGAGCAAGCAGTGTACGGACTCATAGGCTTTCTATTGAGCCCGTACACTGCTCCGAGAAAATCAGATCAAAAACTAAACGGTACAGCGCTCACGTGACCGCATTTGCCTCTTTGTTTGAGCGATCGGTGGGGGTCTCATGTCAGAATTTTTTTTCCGTTTAAAGTGTAACTGTACTTTTAAAAAACTTTTGATATGCCATAGTGACATGTCAGAAGTTTTGATCAGTGGGGGTCTGAGCACTGAGAACCCGACTGATCGCTCAAATGAAGCGGCAAAAGTGCTTAGGTGAGCGCTATGCCACTTCGTTTCTGATCAGCTTTCCTCGTGGGCGGTGTATGGGCTCAATGGAAAGTCTTTGAGTCCGTACACTGCTCGCTCGGCTTGCCGATAAAGGCCGATGAGAAACTAAACGGCACAGTGCTCATTTGAGCACTTTGTCAGCTTTGTTTTAACAATCAGTGGGGGTCTCAGTGTTTGGACCCCCACCAATCAAAAATTTTGACACGTCACTATGATATGTCAAACGTTTTTTAAAAGTTTAGTTACACTTTAAGGGAAAAAAAATGTCTGACATGAGACTTGTCAGTAGACGTCATCAGTGGAGGTGTGTTACCCATTGATCGCTAGTACAAAAAGTGCACAACGCCCCTCCGAGCACCGTGCCCCTTCGTCTTCTGACTTGGAGATCTTTGGATCTCCAAGTCTGTAGTCGAAAATTTCCCATTGACTACAACAAGACTACATGTGCATTCCCATTGTAATCAAGGAGGTCAGAAACTCCATAGATAACATTTTCTGACACGTTGTTCTCCCCGCTATACAAGCCTGCCTTTTGTCTATGGAAAGGCATAGACATCTCCAATGGAAAACTTTCAGATCTGGAACACAAGGTATCCTTACGATTCTGGCTACTAAACTTTATTTACGAGAACATGTACAATATCCGACATTAACATAACACATGTATTCCTTGCCCCCATACAGATGAAGGCCTTATTTCATGGTCTTGCAGCTTCATCCTCCCTTGCGTAAGGAAGCTATGGTCCCAGCGGAGGTCTAGAAGGTTTAGTTTGGGTAAGTCTGGCTCTCGTTATGGTCAATGATTCTCTTATCCTTAATGTCCAGTTGATTCATGGTCAAACATTTGTAGAATGATAGTCACAGATGGGAAGAGTATGTTGGGGATAGTAAAAATGTCACTTCAAAGTTTTTCCGTGCTTAATTAATTCCAACTTTTACGTGTTGCTCCAAGTATTATTTATTTCGTCATGGGGACTCAAAAATAGGGGGTATTAAAGGGCCACTTTTTTTCTGTTGCTCCTGCCTCATGGGAGTGGAGTTGTCGGAATGAAGATAAATTTCGGAAAAAGATTATGGACAATCCCTTTAAGTTACTGAACGTTCTGCCTATTGTCTATTGTGATAACAGTGCAAAACAGCCTATCAACTTGCTAGAAACCTCATTATATAATAATAATAATAATAATATATAATAACTCATTATGAAATTCCATACGATTTTAGATTTAGGGTATGTGCAAACGAGAACTGTCTTTTACGTCTGAAAAGACAGACTGTTTTCAGGAGAAAACAGCTGCGTCGTTTCAGACGTAAAAGCTCCTCCTCGCATTATGCGAGGTGTCTTTGACGCCCGTAATCTTGAGCTGCTCTTCATTGACTTCAATGAAAAACGGCTCAAATTACGTTGCAAAGAAGTGTCCTGCACTTCTTTGCCGAGGCAGTCAATTTACGCGTCGTCGCTTGACAGCTGTCAAACGACGACGCGTAAATGACAGGTCGTCGGCACAGTACGTCGGCAAACCTATTAAAATGAATGGGCAGATGTTTGCCGACGTATTGAAGCCCTATTTTCAGGCGTAAAACGAGGCATAATACGCCTCGTTTACGTCTGAAAATAGGTCGTGTGAACCCAGCCTTACAGTCCATAACAGTATATATCCGTGTATGGAAAGGATATTTTTACAATTTCCTCAGCCACTGCATTAAAATGACGAGAAACCCGTTCGGTTAAATGAAAACAGCTTTTGAAGTGTCTGACATCACTGTCTGAGATGGTCCTGAAGACAAAGGTATGAAAACATTTGCAGCCTTGAGGCAGTGGGGACCCTTCACTTAATCCTGCAATACCTCTACCTAGGAAGACCCCCTCACAATTCTTCCATCAACATTCCACAGATGTTCCACATTACGATGATAAATTCCTGTTACCCATATGTATTTTAATCACTCAAATGAAAGTTTGATCTATAGCAAGAACGCCAAGACAGACCCTCCTATACCCACCCTCTGCAACCTGTGGCGATGCCAGCACAACTACCCAGGCCACAGGGTGCAGACTACTGTCCTATGGTATAGGTCGCATGTCTAGGCAGTGTTGGACTGAGATTCCTTGGGCCCACCAGAGGAAATGAATCTGAGGGTCCGTCCTCCATTCATTCGTACATGTGACGTCCACTTTTAATTGCATTGTAATCTTTGTTGTTATCGCTGCACACCCAGGATATATCAATAAGGTCTCGTATGTTATTTGTGAATTATCCCGTAAGAAATAAATCGTAGTGACAAGTGATTGGCTCCTAAGGTAGTTCCAAAAGAGATCGGGACACATTTTACACGCCAGTCTTAATAATCAATTCGCTGGCATAAGATGCGACACATTGAATAAGAGCCGAGCGTCTCTTAATAAATGTGTCGCATATTACCATTATCTGTGCGCCACAACTGTGGTGCAATGACCGCGCCTCATCCATCCAACCTCATCACATAAAATAATCCCCCCCCCCCCTGGGTCCCCTCCGGCTCTGTCTTCATGCCGGGGCTCATTTAAGGTTTTGGCTGATGACGTTGAGTGCCGCGTCACATAGGTACTGGTGCTGCCCGGTGTCAGTACCTTAAATGAGCCGCGGCATTAAATGGGAGCTAGACAAGACCCAGTGGGGAGAAGGGAAGCGGTAAGGTGAGTATAAGGGTATGTTCACACGAGGGCGTCCGTAACGGCTGAAATTACGGGGATGTTTCAGCCTGAAAACATCCCCGTAAGATCAGCCGTAATGGCATGTGCAGGCGCTTGAACGCCGCGTCAATTACGGGCGTAATTGGCGCTGCTATTCATTGGAGTCAATGAATAACGGCTCCAATTACGGCCAAAGAAGTGACAGGTCACTTCTTTGACGCGGGCGTCTATTTACGCGCCGTCTTTTGACAGCGGCGCGTAAATTACGCCTCGTGTGAACAGACAAACGTATGCCCATTGCTTTCAATGGGCAGATGTTTGTCAGCGCTATTGAGGCGCAAAAACGCCCGAATTACGTCAGTAAATAGGCCGTGTGAACATACCCTAATTATTTTTTTATTAATTTCTAAAGACTATTTAATGTGTTGATAGCGGGAGGGAGATAGTCAGATGGAGGGGGCAAGGTATTGGCCCACAGACTGAAATCTATATTTTCTGCTTTAATTTATGCCAGTGTTCTGGCGTAAAACATAGAAAATTTGTTGTTCTGCCGGAGGAAAGTAAAAAGTCGCACGTTTTAGTGCAACTATGATTTACACCAAAATCTGTGACTTCTTTTATGCCAGAAAACTGGCATGAAACTTTTGATAAATTTCCCGCCTTGTCTTTTGCTGCCTGGCCATATTATAGGGGGTGAACACAAGGGGCCTCCAACACCCAACTTTCCTGATGGCCATTTATTATATTATATCTAGCCGAGAAGAGCTGTAGAGGAGGCCACGCGTGCCTGTGGCTTTCCCTCTTGAAATCGAAGGAAGTCACTGGCTTGCCTGTCTTCATAACGCCCATAAACTTTAGCGGAGAGGACCAAGCGCATGAATGGCCACATCTCCTATTTGTGGCTATAATATAGGGTCAGGTAGGGTCCAGGTCCCAGAGGAGGGATGGAGGACGCCACTAAATATTTTGTCCAGTGGCCTCAGACTCATTGTAGTCCGTTATTGTGTCAGAGTCTGGGCTCACCTGGACATAGGGTCAGACTGGCCCAGTACGACCCTGTGTCTAGATAAACCACATTTTTCTATTTTCTATTTAAGTTTTTACAAGATTCTCTGAAGTCAGACAGATAAGCTGGGAAGTAACACAACCAGATCATCGCTGCTCTATATAAGGTTTGTTGTATAAGATGCGGAGTGCATTTAATGTAATCTTTACTGTAAAACCACTTTTAATAGGCCGGGATATAAATCTGCAGGGAGCGTCTTTCTGCTCCATGTGTTTGCTGTGGGCGCTCTGGCTCCCTCCTACACTTCAGTAATATACTGGCAGCACAGACTATATTTATTGTTATTGGATTGTATTTACTATTCATTAATCTGCTGCTCATATTGTAATCAAAAGAAACTTTACAGAAGAGACTTCCTGCTAGATACAGATGCCTCAGAGACAGAGCTCTGTCTGCTGCTGGAGCTTTAGGCTGAGTTCACACGTTGCGGATTTGTCGCAGATTTTGTTGCGGTTTTGACGCAGATCTCACCCTTTTGCATTGCAAAGTGTAAAATCTGCGTTGAAAATTTGCGTCAAATCCGCGACGTGTGAACTCAGCCTTAAAGGGGTATTCCCATCTCGGACACTTATGGCATAGGTGCAGGATGTGCCATAATTGTCCGATAGATGCGGGACCTAGCTCTGGAGCAAGGCCCCTGACCCCCGTCCTACCTTCTGCTGCTGTCGCTGTGTTCCGGCCACTTATTTTACGGAAATAGTTGAGCCCGTTTTGCTATGGGATTTTCGCAACTCCTATAGAAGTGAATGTAAGTTACGGAAACAAGGCAGCACAGCGTAACTCCCATTCACCGCTATAGGAAAACTCAGCTACTTAGTCAACGGCCCGAAGCCAGCATAAGCGGCAAAAGGTAGAACGGGGGTTCAGGAGGCCCTGTTCTAGAAATAAGTGGTACCCGCATCTCTCAGACATATATGGGATATCCTGTGGATATGCCATAAATGTCTGAGATGGGAGTAATCCTTTAAAATGCCCATAAACTCACAATAGCTGTCGGCCTAACGTGAATTTGACCAACAGCTATTCCTTTTGGCTTTCCCATACACATGCCCGCTCGGCTTGGAAGGTATTTTCAATGGGGCGAGGGAATAAACCATTGCCATACCCTTCTGGCATCTGCTTATCTCCCGCAGGAACAAAGGATCGGGGATGTTGAAATCCAATATGCCTGATTCTCCTTTTCCCCAACATCTCCAGTCAGGAAATGGGTCGGGACACCCCCATATACATTAGTCTTTCAGGCTCCACTGAAATCAGGTTGTTCAGTCGACTCTCATCTAATGTGTATGGGCACTTCTAGAAACAGCGCCACATTTGTCCATGGGTCGTGTCTGGTATTGCAGCTCGAGTTCCATTGAAGTGAATGTGGCTGAGCTGCGATACCCCATAGACTACAGTCATGAAAGTAGCATTGCTCCCACAATTCCATGTGCTACTGCCCAGATTCAAACAGAGAGCATCCCATCCAAATGTCCTGTTTTTTTTTTCAGGACTGTCCCTCTAAACGGACCCCAAAAAAGGCGCGGTTTGTTTAAATATGTTCCAAAAAGTGGGCGTTTTCAGGAGATTTGTGATAGGTCAGGGGGCAAGTAGCCTGCAAATAGGGATTCAGTTATTAGGAGGTATGCCAGAGGACCCTTTAGCACTGTTTATCCTGTGCTTACTGGTTCAGGATGCGGTGCAGACCGAATCTCATACAGGCATTGCAGTAGCAGAGAGGCACAGGGTTTGTGGAAAGATGGGTGATAACCTCTGTAATGCCGCAGACTCAGGAGGATAACTCAGGGTCTTTTATTTCCAGGTAAATATATGTACTTTTATTTTAGGCTGGTGAACAGGTGTACAGTACACACGCTTGCTTCGGTATATACGTCCTAGGCCTCTACCGTCATCTGGATATACAGTATATTATGCACACGGCAGTCATGTTGGCTGTTTCGCCCACCGCAGCATGTTCTGTATGTGCTCACCTTCCAGCAGTATTATCATGGCAGAGAGTAAGTAATATTACTAAAAATGATTTGTGTGCTTGTTTTTTTGGGCAAGGCACAAGTCCTAACCACTCTTAATCCACTAATACTGGACTAATTGTGTACTGAGTGCTGCAGCGGCATAGGATTTAATGTTAATGTTATTTCTGGACCGAGGCTCCGCACACGAGGGTATGTTACCGTGGACTGAAATTCTGCCCCTTAGACATTTTCCTATGAAAACATAAATATTCCAAGGATTGCCATCTCCATGTGAAGCCGGGCACATAGCAGGAATCACGCATAGCGTAGGGCTTCGGACTCCAGATTTATTTTACAGCTTAGCACAAACAAGTCATTAACCAGAACTGAACAATTTCCTACTCAGGCTCAAAGACTCAGGCTTGTGTCACCAATATCTTCCTTGCTACTTAGAGGACACTGTAAAAATACTGGAGCTATGGTCTAGAGTGAGGGGTCAGCAACCTTCGGCACGCCAGCTGTTCTGAAACTACAATTCCCAGCATATCCTGACAGCCTTTGGCTGGAATAATAAAGCCTTTGGCCATCAGCTCATGCTGGGAGTTGTAGTTTCACAAACCTGGGGTGCCGAAGATTGCTGACTCTCCAGCCTGATTTATAATGCATTACTTTGCCATTAGGACTATTTTTATCAGTAGTTCCAATTTTAAAGGGACATATCTTCCAACCTCAGGAACGCCCCCATTATCCAATATAAAACTAGAGACAAGTTCTTTGGTGAAAACGTGGTGGAAGCAAGGGTCCTATTCACTTGAGCGCTGCAGTACCAGACAAATACTGAGGACAAGAGTGGTGCTGTTTTTGTGAAAGAAAAAGACCCATAATTTTCTACAACCCCTTAAACAGGCCTGGGTAACATGACTTTATAGTAAAAATCTTATCTAATATACAAGAAGGTTGGTCTGTAGGAGATACTAAAAGACTGCAACATTTCCAGCAAATTATGTTTGGAAATTCGGGATTGTCTGTGAACCAGAGGGGCTACTAGTGAGTATGGAATGTAGGAGATCCCAAGAGGAGATTATATAATTAGAGTCATACATAGAGAATGGTGGGAATCATAGCAAACATAAATAATATGCCCCACACCACATACCGTATCGGGGTCCTGGTGCCCTCATCCCATTTTCCACTTCCTTGTTTGCTACAACATCTATGTGCAGACCATCCTTAGGATCTTATGGTGATCTAAGTTCGGTTCAGTTGCACCCCGATTGTTGCGGCCGTAATGTGGACAGTAAAATGCAGCCGTGTAAAACCGGCTGTGTAGAAATAACTATGCTGGACACATGCACAGAAGACCAAGTTTTCTACTGCGAGAGTGGAAGTAGCCAAAAGTGTGGAAACCCTTAAAGGCTATGTAGACCGTTGAAAGGTATTTAAAAATAAAATAAAAGGTCAGTCTGTGATTGGTTCAACTTTATAATTAGTTTTTATTAAAAATATTTTTTTCTTTCTGAGATACAGCTGCTTTGTATCTTGTATACAGAGCAGGTGTATAATTCGCTAAATCCTGTTCCTGTCAGGTCAGTTGGACTGACGGGTTCAGTGACAACAGGTCCTGCGTGTTTCTGACACGTAGGATCCACCTGTTATCCATCACATCTAAGTTCATAATTTAAATGTGATAGATTACAGGTGGGTCCTGTGTATACAGGATACAAAGCAGCTGTATCTTAAAAAGTAAAAATAATTTTTAATAAAAACTATTTAGAAAGTTGCACCAAACACAGACAGACCTTTTATTAACAAAAATAAATAAAAATGCCTTTCAAAGGTTTACATAGAACGGAGAAAACAATGAGATACGATTGTTCCACTTTCTTATAGCCATTTATATGAATGAAGGGATGGAATTAACATTTATGTATTGACCCTAAATTAATATTTTATGGTCCCAAAGTTGGTGACCGTGATGCTTTGGAGCAGCCTGAGCAGGTCTTCCATCATGGCCAGTAGATCTTCTTACTATTTGGGGGAAGGAGAGTGACAAGTGTTACGAGCTCCAGCCATGCGTTGTCACAATTCGCCCCCTCCCTGTTATACATAGGGACCTGCTTTCATCCATAGTGGACAATCTGAATACCTTGTCCAGGCCGTGTAGATTTTTTGCAGAATTACATTTTTCAGGTCTGCAATTTGACATAACCAGTGATGAGTAATTGAGAAAGAACACAAAGTCCTCAATACTTCATCTCAGATTAGCAATTCTCCTGCTCCCGGCATATGGTCATGTATAAAAAACAAATGTTTATTTCCAGGGTCTGCACATGTTCATGGTTTACATGTCAGGAGTTATTTCAGTCTCTCTCCGTTGAACGTGATTATTGGGGAGACTGTGGATTCCGCTGTGCACAAGACATGGGTTTGAGTCCGAAGTGTAACACAAGATGAATCCACAAGATTTTGCCTGTGGTGCTAATCTGCATACCAAATGTAACCCTACAGGGAGCACATATCTTCTCATGAGTACAATATGTCTGCATAATACATGTGAGGAGGATGAATAGTACAGATGAAGCACACTACACTAATATATTGCAGATGAATGTGGTTTATTGGGAATATTTTATAAGAGAACTCCAAAAAACCATTAACATAAAGCCACACAGAGCGGCACTGACCCAGCTGCGATACGGCCAACAACCATGTCGGTGCCATGGCTGTCAAATAGCCTGTTAATGGCCACGCGTTTCGAGTAAAACAGACCTTTACCTGAAAAATTGTGTGGCCATTAATTAATACACCCTTTAGGGCCGTACGATTTTGTAAGTAAAGTGCCGTTTTACCCACCACAACATGCGGCCATGAAAAGGCTATTTGACAGCCGCACCGAACATGGTGCCAGCATGGTTGGTGGCCGGGTCAGTGCCGCTCTGTGTGGCCTTACCCTTATAACCATTAGGCCTCATTCACACATTGCAGATTTGATCAGTAGTTTGCACCAGTATTTTGAAGCCATAACCAGGACTGGATCTTAAACAAAGGGGAATATAATGGAAAGATTTATACTTGTTCTCTTCTTTGCATTCACACCCAGGTTTTGGTTTGAAAATACTGATGGAAAATACTGACCAAATCTGCAATGTGTGAATGAGGCCTCATAACTACCATTAATCAGATGAGTACTAGCTGTGTCCTATACTGCACCAGGCAGATCATTGAGGCTGGGTTTCTAAGACGTGGTCAAAATTAGATTTTTTTGCAACGATTTGGGACCATTTTGCTGTGATTTCATGAAAATCTGTAATATCCGGCAAAATCGTGTGCCCATTGGGCAACACTTTGTGGGACCATACCTGGCTGGGAATGCCAGGAGCAAACATGGCCACAGCTCTGGGCCCTCAACTATTATGAGCTTTCAGGGGCCTGCCACTTACCTAACAGGTTGATCTACAACATATAGTAGACACCTATATATGGATATATAAATGTCAGGGTATTCTCTCCCCACCCTCCCCACGTCACTTCCCTTCCTACCCCAACACAAAAATGAGGGGGAATGGAGATCTCTAGCCAAAGAGCCACCCTAGCTAGGATAAGTTTATATTTGGCTCTTTACCCCTAAGGGTATGTTCACACGGCCTATTTACGGACGTAATTCGGGCGTTTTTGCCCCGAATTACGTCTGAAAATAGCGCCTCAATAGCGCTGACAAACATCTGCCCATTGAAAGCAATGGGCAGACGTTTGTCTGTTCACACGAGGCGTATATTTACGCGCCGCTGTCAAATGACGGTGCGTAAATAGACGCCCGCGTCAAAGAAGTGACCTGTCACTTCTTTGGCCGTAATTGGAGCCGTTATTCATTGACTCCAATGAATAGCAGCGCTAATTACGGCCGTAATTGACGCGGCGCTCAAGCGCCTGCACATGCCGGTACGGCTGAAATTACGGGGATGTTTTCAGGCTGAAACATCCCCGTAATTTCAGCCGTAACGGACGCCCTCGTGTGAAAATACCCTAAGGCTGGGTTCACACAACCTATTTTCAGACGTAAACGAGGCATATTATGACTCGTTTTACGTCTGAAAATAGGGCTACAATACGTCGGCAAACATCTGCCCATTCATTTGAATGGGTTTGCCGACGTATTGTGCAGACGACCTGTAATTTACGCGTCGTCGTTTGACAGCTGTCAAACGACGACGCGTAAATGGACTGCCTCGGCAAAGAAGTGCAGGACACTTCTTTGCCACGTAATTTGAGCTGTTCTTCATTGAACTCAATGAAGCACAGCTCAAGATTTACGAGCGTCTCAGACGGCTCGCAAAATGCGAGGAGGAGCATTTACGTGTGAAACGAGGCAGCTGTTAACAGTCTTTTCACACGTAAATGCCTCTCATCGTGTGAACATACCCTAAGGGTATGTGCACACACACTAATTACGTCCGTAATTGACGGACGTATTTCGGCCGCAAGTCCCGGACCGAACACAGTGCAAGGAGCCGGGTTCCTAGCATCATACTTATGTACGATGCTAGAAGTCCCTGCCTCGCTGCAGGACAACTGTCCCGTACTGTAATCATGATTACACTACGGGACAGTTGTCCTGCAGCGAGGCAGGGACTCCTAGCATCGTACATAAGTATGATGCTAGGAGCCCGGCTCCTTGCACTGTGTTCGGTCCGGGACTTGCGGCCGAAATACGTCCGTCAATTACGGACGTAATTAGTGTGTGTGCACATACCCTAAGGGTATGTTCACACGGCCAAATTTCAGACGTAAACTAGGCGTATTATGCCTCGTTTTACGTCTGAAAATAGGGCTACAATACGTCGGCAAACATCTGCCCATTCATTTGAATGGGTTTGCCGACGTACTGTGCAGACGACCTGTTATTTACGCGTCGTCGTTTGACAGCTGTCAAACGACGACGCGTAAAAATACAGCCTCGTCAAAAGAAGTGCAGGACACTTCTTTGGACGTTTTTGGAGCTGTTTTCTCATTAAGGGTATGTTCACACGGCCTATTTACGGACGTAAATCGGGCGTTTTTGCCCCGAATTACGCCCGAAAATAGCGCCTCAATAGCGCTGACAAACATCTGCCCATTGAAAGCAATGGGCAGACGTTTGTCTGTTCACAGGAGGCGTATATTTACGCGCCGCTGTCAAATGACGGCGCGTAAATAGACGCCCGCGTAGAAGAAGTGACCTGTCACTTCTTTGGCCGTAATTGGAGCCGCTATTCATTGACTCCAATGAATAGCAGCGCTAATTACGGCCGTAATTGACGCGGCGTTCAAGCGCCTGCACATGCCGGTACGGCTGAAATTACGGGGATGTTTTCAGGCTGAAACATCCCCGTAATTTCAGCCGTTACGGACCCCCGCCGTGTGAACATACCCTGACTCCAATGAACACAGCTCCAAAAACGGACGTAAAAAACGCCGCGAAAACGGCGTGAAAACGCCGCGAAAATTCGAGTTGGTAAAAAAACGTCTGAAAAGCAGGGTCTGTTTTCCCTTGAAAACAGCTCTGGATTTTCAGACGTTTTTGTTGACTACGTGTGAACATACCCTTAGAGCTCAGGCACATGACTGTTGTATTCTTCAGTGTCCTATTCGTTTTTTTTTGCGGATAGCATATGGAATCATTCATTTCTATAGGGCCATGCCATTATTTTGCGTATCCATGTATCCGTTCGCAAAATTATAGAACATGTCCTACTCTTGTCCGTGTTTGCGCTCCGTCTCACCAATTCTAGTGCATCGGTCCGAAATAAAAAAAAACGGACAGCACACAAAAGCCACTAGGATCCGTGTTTTGTGGTCATGTGCATGATGCCTAAGCATTCTGGTCTTAAAATGGCCCCTAATACATTAAAGCCAAGTCCAAATGACAATTTAGGCAAAAAGTACAATATACAAAGTTTGCAGAATTACTCAAGCATTATACAATGTAATGATATGTTTTTGATTATTTCAATATGGAAATAATTAGAACCAATAAAAACAATAAGCACAAAGTAAAAATGTGTACAAATGTTATTATGTAAAACAAATTTAAATAGATGGAATCCCTAAATGATGACATTTTGCCAGGCTGCAGCCACCACTTGAGGGATCTCACGTTATATGGATGGAGACTACATTGAGAGCTGTAAAAGTCTGTCTGCGGTGAGCTCCTTCTATTGGCGGCTGCAGGCAAATGCTTTTACTGCAGGGTTAGGCCTTCTCTCCTCCATGGGCCTTATAGCAGTCGTGTGGTCTCCCTCTATGCCAGGGTATAGGTATACCACTGGTGACGACTGTATTTTTCCCTATTCCATTAGAACGCATCTATGATCGGTGACTCCAGCTTAGCTTCAGTGTCTAATGGGACTCTGAGATTCACCTACTGTCTCTTCGGGCTACTGCTTTCACCCCCGTGATCGAGCATGAGCCCTGATGCCCACTTATTCTTTATGCCACTGCCGGAGAAAGCCGAGCGCTGTACCCGGCTATATACTAAGGCAAACGAGCCACTGTTACGAGTGTCACCAGAGAATTGGATTCTCTAAGATGCAATCGGTTTGCCGCTGGCTAGACTGGGGTGCGGAGACTTTGGAATCTCCCTGTTCTTCACCCTGCGTGGTATGATTTTTTGTTGTTGGATTCCCAGGTCTCGAACCCAAAAAATAGTCACCGATTGTCGGCGGGTGTACTGTAGCAAAGTGAGGAATGTAGCAAGGGGTCGCCAACGGATTAGTAGTCAACAAGTAGTAAGCCAAAGAATGAGACAGAACCAAAGTCAGGAGTCGAAAACAGGAGTAGAATGACAAATCCAAAGGGCAAGACAGGAGAGTAATCCAGGAACAAGGCCGAGGTCAGGATCAAAGTCTAAAAAGAAGTCAACAGCAATAGGAAGAATAGCCAAACAACTGAAGCCAAACGGACACCATGAAGCTTCTACATTAAAGGGGTTGTCCCAAGATTAAATGTTATCCCCTATCTACAGGAAAGGTGATACCACACCGATCAGTGGGGGTCCGACTGCTAGGACCCCCACCGATCACGAGAACCTCCGAATGAATGCGCACTGCCACTCCACTCGCTGTCTATGGGACTGCCAAAGATAGCCGAGTACAACGTGTGGCTTTTTCCGGCAGTGCCATAAAGAATGAATGGAGCAGCAGGACCCCCATTTTCGTGATCAGTGGGGGTGACAGTGGTCAGACCCCCACTGCTCAGCATGTTATCACCTATCCTGTGGTGAGGGGATAACATTTAATCTTGGCACGTCTTTAAATAGGCTTCCAGACCTGATGTCATCAGTGGCCATCGGATGTCATTGCAACTAGACGCAGCCAGCAGATAGAAGGGGGATGCCACAGACTTGTCGCTGAAGTCGGGTGAGGTGAGTAACTGCCACAATAAGGGGTTGTCTGGAGATCTGATTTTTCAAAGCATATTGCACTCCCTTAGGCCCCATGCACACGACCGTAAAAATCGTCTGTAATTGCGGACCGCAATTACAGACGCATTCACTTCTATTGTCCATGGACATCTTCCGTTTATTTATGGGAAGGTGTGCGGGCCATAGAAAGCCGCTGCAAAAGATGGGACATGTCCTATCTTTTGCTTTTCTGTCCGCGGCTGGCCATGCCCGTGTGCATGAGGCCTTACTCTAGGGTTTTACAACCAAGACCAGGGACTGTACTGTTAAAGCAATACAGGTTGACACAGTAGGCTAATATTTGTTTGGCCGTAATCCAGATGAAGTTGACGCACCATTTTATAGTCACACAAGGTCAAACAGGCAGTAGGTATTAGTGAAACAAGGCCAGAGTCTTCACTGTAAGTCATTTGTATCACCGCAATGTGCAGCCAGAGCAAAGAAATGGTTTCTGTTTCAGCCAACCTCGTAACTCACTTTGGCGGCCATGAACATTCTTGTAAATATTATGATCAATCAGGTCTTGAAGGTGGAATCCCATAAAACAAAGAATCCATAATTGTCTGTTGTCAATCCAAAAGGTGAAACATCTGAAAAGTTTTTGGAACCGAAAGGGAAAATGGAAAGTTGTTTTTTTTACTGTGCTGAGCAGCCAGAAGGCTCCATCCAGTAGTATGGGAGGTCCGCACCCTGCCAGAGACAAGGGAAGAGCCAGGAGCAACTCATTCACGATCCAAACTCAAGTCAAACTGTTTCTGTGGACGTTTTAATAGACATGTATCTATTTTGGAGTGGGCAGTTATGTGTTTTATATGGATAGAGCTATGTCCCAGCACAAATATCATTTCCAGAACAAATATTAATATGTAACTATGTTTTTGTAGGGTTTTTTCCACTTAAAGAAGAGGTGTTGAATACAGTACATGTCATCTACAGTGTGTATGATTTTTTTTTCTATACATGTAAATGGTCTGTCAAGGTCCCTGACCAGAACATAGTGTGGGGGCTATCTATATTGTTATTGAAGGAAGGGAAAAGACAAGAAATAAAACAAAACATAAAACTATATAGCTACAATATTATATTAAAAGCAGTAGCACAATCACAAAATAAAAATCCACATAGTGCACAAATAAGAATACTATGTAGTATCCAAATAATGATTATCCTAAGGGGGGAACAGAACTCCAAATATTGGAAGCTCCCATGGCTTTTGACCAACGTCGGACTGGGGTTCCTTGGGCCCACCAGAGGAGATGATTCTGAGGACCCACCCTCCATCCATATAGAACATGTACATGTCCACTTTTCATTTCATTATAGTCCTTGATGTTATCATTGTACACGCAAGATATATCATCAATAAGATCTATTAGGTTATTTGTGAATAATCTAGTAAGACATAGACCTTAGTGGCAAGTGATTGGCTCCAAAGAGCTCCAAATGAGGTTGTCTTCTGATGGACCTTTAAGACTCATTATTGTGTTAGAGCCTGGGCCCACCAGAGGATCCTCTGGTTCTCTGGTGGACCAGTCCGACCCTGCCTTTGTCCCTTTTGCCCTCCATATATACCAACCCTGCATGAATGGGTCCATATGATGTCAACTGCCTATCCATCTATTAATAGTGTTTTTATTATGGCTTTCTAGAAGAGAACTACTAGTGCCAGCATGTTGTCACCACCCTTACCCCACATAGACATAGTAATGAAAGGAGACAGATTTCTTCTAGCCTAACTAGAGGTCCTCCCCAGGTTTGGAGAAGTTTTAACATGGTGCCAATCACATAGTATCATAGTCCCAAAGCGACTAGGAGTTGTTGTTTTTTAATCCCTATGCTATATTTATTCATTGACTTAATCTCTTAAAATGTATCACGTCATTGTGTGTTGTGTATGCAATGTTTTCCTTTCCGACACAAACATTGTCCGTCGTCCAATTCATCGTTCCATCCAGTTTTTTTATATTAGTGTAATAAGTTGCAGCTCTGAACTGGGGGAAACATGTTGTCTAATAAATGTATTTTGTCATTCCAATAATGGAGCACATTTAAGACACTGATCAAACCTGGTAAGAGACTGTGCTAATTTTTTAATGGTCTATAGCCATGGTGGCCACATTGTGGCTTTTGGAGGCACATGTGGCTCCTGGGCTCAAGGATTCCCACCACTGTCATGGAGCACCACACATCACATATCAACCATATGACTCTTCTGCCCAACAGGACTTATTAGGAACGTATGTTCCTAATAACAGAGTAGATTCCAATGCAGGACGATGGAGAAGATTAGTGTGTTGTATTGTAGGGGTACTACTATGTGACTGGCACAAGGTTATGGATTCTTGTGGTCTGCTGTTTGCCCTGCAATGCCGCATGGCACTGCAGCGTGGAATATCGGCATGGAGGCACCATTGTGTAGGTACTATGTGGCCCTAGTGTTGAGACTGTTGTAAGAACCACAATTCGGAACAATTCAGGGTTATCATTGGCCTCACAAGCTCCGGGCCCTCAGAGAACACTATTATCTTGAGATTACAACCAGAGTTGAGGAAGGTTGCTCCGGCTTGTGCACCTATACATCCATGATCAAGGCTTTTCAGTGCCATATAGCGACTATTGTCTCACTCAAAAGGCAGTTAGCCTGCCATCCCTGGTGCATAGTATAGAGATGTTCATCATGAGTCATTTTAAACAATGAGTTGCAGACACCGCTCTGGAGTTGGATTATAGGGATGGCAAATGGAGCACGTGCCATGGGACATCCACCACCGTGAAGACTGAGGAAGTGGAGAGGTGGCCATGCATGCTTGCCTCTTTAAAAGTCTAGGGGAGTCGCTGGTTCGACTGTGTTCGTAACTTTCATAGACTTTAGTTGATAGGGCCACACACATGTGCGGACATCTCTCCTATAGATGGTATGTGGCTGTGAGAGTGGATCAGGTTGGGTACGGGTGTCAGAGTTGGGATGACGACCCCCAACAAATTTGGCATGTGACATTACTGATCAGTCTGCCCCTCTCTAGAAGTCATATCTAAAGAAAGAAGCACTGTTCTGACCCACAGTCCTCTTGAAGGTGAACAGCTTTTATATCCTCCGATTTCCTTCCGCTTGTGTCTGGCAACAGTGTCTGTAATTCAATATATGTTGTGTTATTTACCGTTACTTTAGCAATTTGCATTCTTAGTCCTTAAAAATGCTTTCAATGGAATTTGCAATCCAGAGATCATGGAGGAGGCAGTGGGAAGCTGATGAATGGTCTTTGTAATGGGGTTGGGGGGGGTCTGTGGAATTGTCGGACAGTAAAAGCCGGAGTCGTGAGTTCTAATTAAGGTTTGGCAGAATGAGCTTTCCCTCTGTGCCCAGTGAACCGCTTCCTTCCTGCACAAGAATTATTTATTGATAAAATGAAAGAAGCAATGGACTGACACATAAAATGAGTCGGCTCTGAGGGCTTCCAAGCAGATTCGTGGTTGCTGGAGGAAATCCAATTGGATGGATAGTATGTCCTGTAATGTATAGCAATTCCCAGCCCATAATGTCTACTGGGTAGACATTACCATGCTAATGTATTCTTACGTAGTAGTCATCGTGGACCCACTTCGTTGACCAGGTATTTTCCATTAAAGGTTATGGAAATTTTTTATATACACATTGAAATGGAAAAAGCATGGGACATTCATGTGACCTAAAGATCACCTGAAATGGGAAGCAGCAGCCATCTTACTCCTTCTCTGCTGCTGGAGAAGAAGTCTTCACAGGGTCTATTGGTAATTTCTTCTGACACTTGCAGTGAATGGGAGTAACACATTGAGATCTCCACAAAAGTATATGTCACCCATTGTCGGTGTTTGCTCTTGCCAAGCAACAGCTCACATATATTTAATATGGTCGAGGAGGACACAGCACCATGGAGACTCCTTAGCAGTGTAAAAAAGTTGCTGTAGATTTATTCAGACAGGTACATAAAAAAAAGTGCATACAGAGCTGCAACGGTTCGGTAGGCAAACTAACCTTTGTCAAGCTATGCCATGCTTGACAAAGGTGGGTTTGCCTATTGAAACGTTGCAGCTCTGTATGCACTTTTTTTTTTATGTACCTGTCTGAATAAATCTACAGCAACTTTTTTACACTGCTAAAGAGTCCCTGTGGTGCTGTGTTCTCCTTCACCATATTGATGCTGGATTAGCTATCCCATTGACAGCGTGCACACTGGAGCTCCCCTGAGTGCTGGTTTTTATTCTTTGAATATCACATATATTTAAGCTAGTTTGATGGACTTCTTAATTGTCAAGATCTGAAAGCAGTGGCAGTAGCTAAAATAATCTTTAAGCTAGGTGATAATAGCAAGACTAGTCAAGTAACAGTCTAGGTTCCGCAACAGTTTGTTGTGTAAGGCAGAGACATGGTAAGAAAACAATTCAAGTTCAGGACACAGATAGGAGACAACAAGTTATAGAGTAAGGCAGAGATGTGATCAGGAAACAATCCAAGTTCGGTACAGAAATAAGCAGCAACAGTTTATAGTCAGGCGGCAAGGCACTAGTTTAGAGGCAGGAAGCTTAATTTAAAAATCTGGCAAGGAGGTAGTGCAACGGCCAGGGAGCCAAAGGGTGAGACTAATTAGGTAATCTAGTAAGGAATCTCAAAAGACAAGAACCAAGAGATCCTAGATATTAGATTTAGCATTGGAGCTGTCCAGCATCACCAGTATCTCAATGAGAAGCGCTGCTGTCTGGGACATATTACTTTCTGGGTTTAAATCCTAACACTAATGGAAAATTCCAGCAGGATACTTCAGTTTTTACTAAAGTTTTACTTTGAGGGCTCATTCACATGGCCATAATATGTCTTTGTACAAGCTCTAGGATGTATGGAGTTGTAATATGATACCCATTGAAATATATGGGACTATAGTGTACCTCTGTATGTCTCTTAGGAATGACGTGTGCAATACAATGATTCACAAAGTCACTCCTATTCAATGCATTGAGTCTTGAATCCCATCCATCAGCTTGATGGGTGACTGCCAATGTGGCGATGCCCTGTAGTCATGACCATTTATTATGTATACAACACTTCTACACTTTATTATTGTACATTCAAACATATGTTTAGCTAATTGTGTCAGGTGTTTGGGGACAGAGGTATAGTCGGGAAGAGAAGATAAACAATGGGACCTATACCGAGTATAAAACATTGCAAGCTTCTTTTAAAGACAATTTTTATTTTTGCTTTACTTTTTACAACATTTTTTTTTTACACTTCATTAAATCTTGAAATGTTTTATTACTCGTAATAAAATGTGTCCTTTATTCCTAAATCGCAGAAAACATTGGAAGACTCCAGACATCACTTATACTTGTCCTCCGTATGACTTTAGATGACAGAATATTAATTTATGATGGACCTACTTTCCATTAACAGTTCTTTATTGAAGGAAGGAATCCAAAGTAAATATTGCCATACTTTTTATGAATATCAGTGTGGGAAGTGGGCCTTTTTCTGGAGGGGGAGGAACTTGCTGATAACACTAAATATATTGTATGTTCTGGTCTCTCTATAAACTGTAATGTTTACCCAGTAAAAGATCTGACCTTTAATGGAAGAGGTCCTCTCAGTCAGAGACAGCAGGAGCAACACCGGTCTATACAGCACGCAAAGACGGACAGCGCAGATGGACAAAAAAAATATTATCCATATCAGCTTATACAAGGAGCAACGTTCTTCCTTTTGGTGAAGAGCATACAATTTGGTTGTAACCAGTTTAATAAGTTTTAACAATTATGCAACAAACCATAGCTTGAGATGTAGTAGATTTAAACATGTCATATAGAGGGAAGATACACCTTCGTGCAATACCTTCTGATATTTCATAGGGCAGTGATGCTCAACGTTTCTAAGAAAAGTACACCCAAGCTACGATCAGTCAAAATTGCTCAACTGACATCATATTACACTTAGTAAATTATGCAAAACCAGCCTACAACAATGCCATCATAACAGAACCAGCTGCACCACTGCCCCATAACTCAGTTGACCTGCAAGGGTGCCTCCATAACAGAGGCTGCCTGCAACAGTAGAAGAGGGAGAAAGAAGTCTGCAATAGAAGCATGGCCTAGGGGCACCACATATACCCCCTAGGATACACATACTACAGCACTGGGGGTTCAGACCCCCCGCTAATTAGTAGAAATAGGCAATTCGCTGTGATCACCATTTCCCCGTTACTCTGAGATTTCAATATTTCCGAGCTATGGCTCTCCATTGACTTCAATCGGGGTCTCACATGCAAAGAGCTCTCTTACACAATGATGCTATCTTCTGACATATTCCATTTATAGGGTATTCATAACCAGACAGACCCTACAATGTTAGGGGTCCATACAATGTCCTAACCAAGATGTCCGCGCAAAAGTTTCCATCTGCTGTATATAAATGAAGGAGCCTGAGCCCGGGTCAATTAGTGGGTGCAGATTTACCCACCAACTTATTTTTGTTGGGACATGTTAAAGGGTCTGGTAACTGTGATGGTGCATTATGTGTGGTTTATTGTGAGCCCTCAGCAGAGAGGAATGACTCTGTAATCAGGTACCACAGGTCGTGTCTCCAGCCTATGGACAATCAGACGAGTCAGAGGTTCAGTCCACGAGACATAAAGTGTTTTCATTGTCCAGTTCCCACAGGGGATCATCAGGAGGCACCACCATTACTCAGCTAGAGTGCAGACCAGCAAACCAAGCAGATCCAATTATCTTCCCCATTGTGTTCTCATCCTGGCTGTAGCAGACAATAGTTGGCAAATACAGACAGTAGAACTACAATTTAAAGTCATTATAACAAATGATGGTGACTAGAAACTGAAAAGATGTTCCTCCCCCTGAGGGGTATATAAGGGCTTGTCCAGGGGAGGATGGAGATCTTCTGGATTTAGACTTTCAGGAGAGCTGAAGCTGAGGCCAGCGTTCTCAAGATGTTCCTGTGATTACCTTATTTTGTAGACTGTGTGTTGTTCCTGCATTGAACGTGACTTGTTCTGTCAGCATTGGATGCAATAAACCCTGTTGGAGTTGCCCTGTCGTCACTGGCTCTGTTGATTGTGTATTAACCTAACGAACCCCATGACAATTGGTGTCAGAAGCGGGATCAACAGAGTGCAGGAGAGATGGACAGAGGTCTGCACACAAGGATGTCTATCATGAGGAGAGCAATTGTGGTTTACCAGGAGGCAATGGACTGTCTCGGACCAAAGTCTACAGAAGACATTGAACGCTGGGCTTAGGATAAGGCTCTGACTATGGCAAGGAAGGAACAAGTTCTTGTGCGAGCTAGGGAGTTGTACCAGGAGACCATGGATGTTCTGGGATGTTTGGCTTTCAAGGATGATAAGTTCTGGGACTGGAATTGGTGTCTGGCACAAGCGGAACGAGAGCTGCCGCAAACATGGTGTGTACGGCCAGCACAGTGTTATAAGGATTGTGCTGCTGCTCCAGGCTCGGATCGCTACAGATCTCCAGAGAAAGCTTCAGAGTGTCCTGAGGTGAGTGATGTGAAGTCTGTGGGCAGCTTATACCATATGACATGGGAACACCAGGAAGAAGGAAAAGATTCTGAACTTAATTCAGGACTGGAAGGAATGCATACAGAGGATGTCAATATATCTACAGAAACAAATCCTGTGGATGATGAAGATACAGGAGATACAACTAGCACTGGTGTGGATGATGAAGACACAGGAGATATAACTAGCACTGGACCTCCTGAAACCTTTAGCACTGAGATCACCAGTGCGAGTTCTGAAAGCCCAACTGAGGTTAAGTCACACGAAAAAGACCAACTAGTGAGCAACGAAGTTTGTGCTTCTCCTGGCGATGTGTTTCCTGCATTCCCCCTATCCCAGGATTTCCAAGAGGTTGAGGAATCCAGCTGTATTGTTACCTTGAGGTCTGATTTGTCTTTGTCCAATGATGTTGTGGATGTTACGGTCAGTATGGACTCTCCAGGCACACAGTCTTCCAACATGGATGAGGATGACACTGGAATGTCAGCGAGTTCTAAGGTGGAAGAAGGAGTGTTGGAGGAGCAGGTCTGCGAAGGACAACTAGACACTGGTCCCAACAGCAGTGATGACCTTCATGATGGTGGGACTTCAGACCCTTTTCAAATATGCCCAAGGCCCTTGTTTTCTCAAACCGATTGGACTTCTATCTCCCCATCTTCTGCCACCAACTTCTTTGGACTCACTAGAATTCTGAACAGCGACCATATTTTCTGGTATGATCTTTGCCTGGGTGATGGGTCAGATAGTATGCCAACATTACCCAATATGGTGTGGTGGGATGCAGTGGGGAGGAAAGTGTCTGGATGGACCATGCAGAGTCTGCAGAAACCTGTAAACTGGATAAAAGGTCCCAAGAAACCTCCTGACACCAGAGACTACATCTCACGGGCTGGACTATCCTGGAAGCCACCGGATCAGATCTTCCAAAAAGAACAGATGACGTGGAACTTTTGTGGAAATTTCTTGAACCTTGTGATTGTGTTTCCAGACATTACTCTTTGCCACGGATATACATGTGCACTGGACTTTCTTTACAGCCTGTGGACTGTTCGAACTGTAATAAGTGGCTTATGAGTGAGGTGGCCAGCGGCCTGTGTAGGCCACATGGCCAGCTCACTGATTATATGAGCGGAGAGGTTGTGATGGTGCATTATGTGTGGTTTATTGTGAGCCCTCAGCAGAGAGGAATGACTCTGTAATCAGGTACCACAGGTCGTGTCTCCAGCCTATGGACAATCAGACGAGTCAGAGGTACAGTCCACGAGACATAAAGTGTTCTCATTGTCCAGTCCCCACAGGGGGTCATCAAGGGGCACCACCATTACTCAGCTAGAGTGCAGACCAGCAAACTAAGCAGATCCAATTATCTTCCCCATTTTGTTCTCATCCTGGCTGTGGCAGACAATAGTTGGGCAATACACATAATAGTACAAAGGACACAACTCACATACAGACAGTAGAGAACTACAATCTAAAGTCATTATAACAAATGATGGTGACTAGAAACTGAAAAGATGTTCCTCCCCCTGAGGGCTATATAAGGGCTTGTCCTGGGGAGGATGGAGATCTTCTGGATTTAGACCTTCAGGAGAGCTGAAGCTGAGGCCAGCACTCTGAAGATGTTCCTGTGATTACCTTATTTTGTGGACTGTGTGTTGTTCCTGCATTGAACGGGACTTGTTCTGTCAGCATTGGATGCAATAAACCCTGTTGGATTTGCCCTGTCGTCACTGGCTCTGTTGATCGTGTATTAACCTAACGAACCCCATGACAGTAACAGATACTCTTTAACCGGTTCAGGACCGGACTATTTTGAGCCATCAGGACTAGACACTGTTTAGCCATTTTTAGCACGCGTTAGTTAAACGGCTATAACTTTTTTATTTGTTGGGCTAGTGACGTGATTTTTGCAATTATTTTTTTTGTAAACAATGCGGGTTTCTTTTTTTTTTTAATCATTTTTATACACCTTTTTGTTATTTTAGAGTTTCTAGGCTTAAAGTTTGAAAATTATAGTAAAAAATTGTCTTTTTTTTTACTATTTAGCTTTTTATTTCTGGTAATAACATAATTTTACCCTAAAATAGACCTTTTATTTGTGATCGTCATTGTCTACTGTAAAATTTGATATATTACATGTCTCTTTTAGGGAAATTGGGTCAGGGCTAGCCTTACGACAATGATTGGCGGGGGTGTATGGCATTTTTGGGGGTGGGTATTTTATGTGTATTTTTTTATTACTACGGTCTGTCCCTCAAAGGTCAGAAAAGACCTTTGTGGGACTTTATTATTTTTATTTTTTTTAGTAAGACCCAGCAGCAGCCTGCCACTAACGGCACCCGGCGGTCATGTGACCAATCACATGATCACCAGGACAAATAGAGGCAGCAGTGCTGCCACTGCCTCTATTTATATACACTGCGCTCATTGAGCGCTGTGTAAAAGAGATCAGAGAAGATAGAGGCAGTGAAAGCTGCTTCTATCTTCTCCTCAGGGTCCCCGGGAGTCACTGACTGCCGGAGACCCGACATTCAGCTGCCCGATCGCTCGAGCAGCAAGCTAAAATCCATTCCGTAAATAGTCTATGTTGCGGGTTTTAAGGACCCTTACCGCCGGACGTATCTACACAGCCTGCGATCAGGAACCGGTTAAATAGCAAATTCCATTCTGTTACATCTATATATCTATTCCTGACTGTCGTATAACATCACCTGACACTCCCCAAAACTGGATGGAAAATGAAGAAACCATAAATATTTATTCTCCCTGTAATAATATTTACATGAAATAATTTCTACAAATCTTGTTTAGACTACTGGTTTAATAACAAGATAGCGATACAAAATAATGAAAAGCCCTTATAAGACAACAAAGGGTTAACTGTCAAGGCTGTCATTTTGTAGCCGCCACCTTCCTCCCTTTTGTGACATAGATTTAGGGATTCAATGTGATTGTTGGTGACATTGCGAGCTACTGAGGTATTCTACAGCGTGCAGAGAAGCTATCGGATTGCTGGGGTCAGTGCACATCTGTGGGGGCTGAAGTATCAGTCCATGTCCAAATCTATTAGACGGATCAAAAACTGCCAAGAAATCTGCTAAATCCTTTAAAATCTTTCACTCTCCAAATCAACACAGATAAATTACAAATTCCAGACTTTGAAATGAGGCATTTCTAAATTTTGCTCTAATTAGGTGTGTTAACTATGCATTGCCCAGCTAAATCTTGTTATTATAGTAATAAGTCATACGGGGTCTAAATTCAGCAAAACACTAAAAGGGGTTGTATAAGATT
Organism: Rhinoderma darwinii; assembly: GCF_050947455.1. NCBI lineage: Eukaryota > Metazoa > Chordata > Amphibia > Anura > Rhinodermatidae > Rhinoderma > Rhinoderma darwinii. The sequence goes on along the minus strand of NC_134699.1, from coordinate 13,020,163 downwards.
AGAAAAACATGGCTGCCTTCTTCCAGAAACAGCGCCATAGCTGTCTAAGGGTTGTGTCTGGTATTGCAGCTCAGCTTCATTGAAGTGAATGTGGCGGAGCTACAAAACCGCACACAACCTGTGGACAAGTGTGGCACTGTTTTCGGGAATAAGGCAGCCATGTTTTCCTAATTCTGGACAACCCCTTTAACGGGGTTTTCCACTTTCTGACAACTGATGTCCAAGACACGGACCCCGCACCGGATCCGCCACTCCGGCTGCCTCCGGCCTCTGGACGATGCTGACGGAAGCAGATGGCTCCGGTCAAAGAATAGCGGCCGAGCTGCAGTACTATTCAATTGAATAGGAGCAGAGCTGCAGTTCTGCCCAACCGGCCGCTATGCGGTGGTCGGAGCCATCTGCTTCCGGCTCCAACTGCTGCACACCGTTCCAAACATCCGGTGTACGGAGTCAGTCGGAGTTGCGGATCGGTGCCGGGTCCAGATGTCGGACACGCACCGATCATATACTGATGACCTATCCGGTGGATAGGTCATCAGTTTTCAGAAAGTGGACAACCCCTTTAAGTATTCCTTTTTGTAGCAAAATAGCTCTCTATATTAGGATTGTATCACTGTGTAGCTAGCAGGATAAGTCATTGTGCCTCAACACCCCCATATCTTGTGCTGCTATTCTCTTTGGTCAATCACTTTTTAGTAGAAGGTTTTGCAATGATAAGCTAATAATATGGTGTCCAGTTGGGACCCCCAGGGATCAGCTGTAGCCTAAGGCCTTATCCACACGAACACGTTAAACGTCCATGTGACGGCCCTGGAAACAATGGCCGTCACATGGACATATATATTCAATGTGGCCGTTCACACGGCTGTTGTTTCAACGGACCGTGTGAAGGATCCGTGAGAAAATAGGACATGTCCTATTTTTTCACGCTTCACGCATCCCTCCATAGACTCTAGTCTATGGGAGATGCATGATATCGCATCCCGCAGCGCAGAGCATGGATGCACCTCGGACGTGAAAAAATGCTGTTTTCCACATCCGAGATGCGCAAAGTCCGTGTTAATCCAGCCTAAGGGTGAACCCAGCAGCAAGTGCCTCATTTTCCTGCAGCACCGCCACAGGGTAAATGAAGCATTACACAGTTCCCACTGAGATTAATAAACTGTTTATGTAATGGATGGATGTGTCAGGTCCTCCAGAGAGAGAGACCTTCTTTGTAGCCGATCGTTGCTCTGGCTAATAGGTGAGGGTCCTGTGCATGCATAACATGAATCGTAAATATGGATTTGCTGACTAAGTGCTGTGTACCGCTAACAATTGTTTTATTGACCCAGGTGTGAATATTATTACCATGCCTTTTGCAGCAAATGTATCTTTTATAAAAGAAAACAAGTTTACTTCCAGACTATTTAAAGGGCTCTCCACTTCGGATAATCCCTACTTTTTAGAAGGAGCTCTGGACAATTAGCTGATCCCAAAGTTTTACCATGCCGATACTCCAAGCGATCAGCTGTAATCTGTGGGGAAACCTGGCAGTAAGTACTTAATTTCCCAGCAGCGCCACACAGGGAAAATTAAACATTACACAGTGCCCATTCATATCAATGGGATGGTTATGTAATACAGGACAGGACATCCAGAGCGAGAGACGCTCTTTATAACCGCTCTACACTCTGGCCAAGAGATGATGATCCTGAACAGAAGACCCCCCTCAGAATTCACTAATAGGGTGTATGAAATGGGTTTTCTAAACTATGCAGCCCCCTTAATCAAAATCTATTTATAGAACTATTAAGGATCATTAAGCTTCTGCTTTTTAAAGCAAAATTTCACGCCAATATTTCAGGCAGGAAAAGCTACAAGACATTTTATATTTCTTCTAATTTATCCAACAATATTCTTTATGAATTGGATACTTTTTCAGCGGGATTGACCAGTTATGGATAGATTTTGCAAAATACACCAGTCCTTGTAGGGGTTGTGACACTTCTCGCTGGGACACCTGCTGAGTGATTAATGAGACATTTTTGCAGAGTTTTCTTGGAATGTTCGTCTCCCTGAGGACTTTAGGGCTTCGGAAACACAACTGAGACAGAGGGTTTTATTCTGCAAAGTGTTTTGAGAGAAATACACGTGAAATGATTGAATTTGAATGCAGAAACACAAAACAAAGTAACACGAGAGGCCCCTGTAGGACCAGAGAATGAGCAAATACAATCACCTGCGTTTTTATTTTGGCTTTAATGTAAAATTAATAGTAAGAAGACCAAATTGTAAACATATCGTGTATATGAGCTCAAATTATTTGAAGGTAATGAATGACATTTTTTTTCCTTCAAGAAACAGCGCCTCTCTTATTCGTGGATGTGTCTGGTATTACAGCCCTGCCCCATTTCTCTTCATTAGGGCTTGGCAGCAATTTACTATCCTCTATTGACTTAATGAGGAATCGGTACTCGATACGAGATGCAAAGATACAAAGTGGTGTCCATGGAGCAGTTGCACTCAAAAACAAAATTCACATTGCCCCATCAAGTCACGAAGAGTTTATGTGTTACCTGCCTTTGGTATATCTATAGGGAATACAGGGCTTGTGGTTGCACCTGGACCCTGGTCTTGAGGGCAACCAAAAGCCTCTATGCCACGTGGAAACCTGCGGGTTATGGTTAGGGCAACTTTTAGTGCTAATGAGGTGATTGCCATCATCCTTATTCTTGGCGTTTCTAAAATTGGTGGTATCAAGCAACGAAACCCAACCATTTAAGAAAAAAAAGTAAAAGTTAGGTAGCCTATAGACATTAGTTGGCTAATGACTAATCTGGACAGTTTTGGTAATATCCGATAACAATCTTATTTCCTTTGCACCAACAGGAAACCATGTGAAACTGGTTCAGTGGAGGAAACAGTGGATGGTTTTGGCAAGTCGCTATAGTTTACGTTGAGATACGTTGGCAACAGAGCTGTCCGGCTGTATAGTGAACACTATGTTGGAGATTTCGATTGCCATTGGTTAGGTGGCACCGAGAGCTGGTTTGGTGGCTCCTTTGGTTTGGAACTCTATGGGGGTCCCAGTGTGAACTGTGTAATTTATGGGAAGATGCTTTAAAGAGGACCTGTCACTAGGTCATATAAGTTGAACTGGTTAACTGACCTGAATAGCGCTGTCTCCCTGATTGCAGCGTTGCTTTTCTTTTTTTCTTGGGCCCGTATGTTCCAGATATATGGCCCACTATTGTGTTGGCTCCCTATATGGTAATTTGAAAGGTTAGCCATCGGGGTGGAGTTAGATTACCTGCCTCTGATGCTGACCAATCAACGCAAGGCAGCTTAAGGGTAGTTATCGCCCTGTTGGCTAACTACAGCAAATTAGCATAGAGGAAGACAACACAACAGTGGGTCATATCTCTGGAATGGGGGGGGGGGTATAGGAAAAAAAGAAAAACTCAGCTGGAATCAGGGAGACAGCGCTATTCAGCTAAACAAGTTCAACTTGTATGACCTAGAGACAGATCCTCTTTAAGGTGGACCTTCTATTTGGGGGTGATATATACACAAATATTTGTAATCTAGGTTTGAATTACTACATTATGATTTTTCTCTCTATTACACAGATTTTATCCTTCTTTTTTCAATTGTTTTCCTTTTCTTCTAGACTGTTTTCCATTGACACAACAGCTCTTGTATTGTCTCTCACCAGGACAAAATAAACTTCTTGTTGACTGTCTGACCCCACGTTCTATAGGACACTCCCGGGGGGTCTCACGGCGACATACAACATCCAGTGCAGAGTTCAGCTGAATAAGAGGTCACAGACCTGGAAGCGTCTCTAACAAAAATAGCGAGCGGTTTTCACATCTGGATTTTCTGTGCACTGGAGAACTAAGCTTCCCATAAGCAGAACATCGTTAAAAATGAATGCCGAGTTATTTTCGTTCATCCAGTAAATTACCAGCACATAACCTCCTTTTACCAGATTGCTCTTCTTGGAGTCTAGTGTTTGGATTTAGGTCAGATTTTCCAGTCTCACATGTGCACCTCCACCAGCCCTAACACCCACCTCTTCACATACTATGAATTGGTGGACACGTGCCAGACCCATCCCTGCCCTATACATCCCAGTTCCCATAAGAGGTTCTGCAATCTTTAGGACACCCCTATATTCCGGATGACAGACTGAGGAACACAAGACTGCAAAATAGGGTTTTCCATATTCGGTACATGTAACCTTAGGGTTATTCAGAAAAATTTAGAGGACATTCCACCTGTTTACTCAATACTTGGTACGTAGTATATGTATATAAAAGGGAGCTGTTTGCAAATAGCATAAAAAAGGGGATTGCATTGCAGAAAAAAAATTAAAGGGCCCTCCAATATCAGCTGGAAAAAGTCCATCCAACATGATAAAACTTTTTGTAGTATATTTTTTGATCAGCCTGCTTCAGATTCCCAGGATCAAAAATTCTTTAAATCTACCAGAATACTCAAGGCAGATTCATATGCCTACAGGAAAAGTCTTATGGGTGGTTCAGGTTGTATAATATTCCAGTAAAAAAAAAAATTATATCCAAGGGTCACAGATAGAATCTGCTAATGTTCCAGGGCTCCTTTTTCCACATCTGTGGAAGTGTAGGCTGCTCGACCCATTATAATATATATCATCCATCAAAAATTGGAGTCACATTTAAAAAAAATTCTAATACCAAACAGACTTAGTTTGTTAATATAGATTAGATATTCCAACTAGAGGAGTTATTTCATTGGGCGCTCCGAACACACCACGCCGTCCATCTCATTTGAGCCCCTGGATACAAGATAGGAATGCCATGGTATAACACCCCAATGGCCTCTTACATTACCTCAACCAGACATTGATAAGACACCTGTCAGCACAATGAATACCTTAATGAATACCACAATGAATACCTTAATGTCGCCCGAACCCGCCGATTGTGTATTAGATGTTGGCCGACGTTCATTTGGCAGATCTCAGGCGGGAAAAAAAATCGGCATGTTGAATTTCAATATACCGATCCTCTGTTCTCAAGGGAGTTAAGCTGCTGCCAGAAGTGTCTGGCAGCAGCTTGTTCCCCTCTCCACATTGAGAACCCGTTCACGCTTGGCCGAACCAAGCGCGCATGTATATGCGTAGGACGGCAGTGATCCGATAACTATTTAAGATGTACGGCCACTGTTACATCTGCAACTTAATCCATAGCCATTGAGTCAGAGACCGCCTACTCTCTTATACTCTCCAAAGTTCTTTCCTCTATAATATTAATGTTGTTTTCTGGACTACTATCTTTTTTATTTATACTATAATTTTTTATTGTTGTTGATTTACATAACAAAATATTCCATACTACATAACAAAAAAAACTAAGAAAATGTTCTGCGTTAATATTGTATTAACCAAAATCTTATGTAGTACAGACACTATCCCAAAAATCAATTCTGGAAAATCAACAGTCACCCCCTAAAACCCTGGAAAATATTGCGTGGGGAGGGGAGAAAGAGATAGTAAAATAATTTTTTTGAATAAAAATGAAATAAATAAAAAAAATAATAATAATAAACCCCCCACCCAAAAAAAAAAAAACATTACTAACAAAAAAACAACTACTAACACATTTGAAACCAGCCCTAAGGTCTTTTTCTAGTTCCATTATCCATCTGTTCCAGATATTATAAAAACATTTTTCCCCTTCCTCTTTTCTACGGTCAAGTGATATGATCTTTCTATAAGCATCACTCTATTCACCTTGTGGTGCCATTCTACTTCCCGTGGGAAATCTTTTGAGATCCATTTATAAATGATAACCAATCTTGCTACAAACACAATCTTTCAAAAAGACCTGGATTACTATCTTAAAATGCCTTCTTCCATCATCTATGATGAACCTATTGGAACTTCTCTATACTCATATCCTTATTTTTATAAAAGTACTGTGACATTACCAATATTACAACATAATACACTGCAAAAAGATATTCAAAAACACCTAATAAAACATTGACGCCACTGTCACCTGAGTTCATATAATAAGACTGCCAAAGCTGGAGCAGCTGAGATGTTGTTTGGGGAATGTCCTCCATGTTACTTCTACTATACTGATATGGCTTTTTATGCCTGGATGTCTTGAAACACTATTGGGGGGGGGGGGGGGATGAGCTCAGTGCACTTTTCCCAGTTAACCTTGTCTTTGTGCTTCTACTGACCCCTTCCTCTAAGATTCCAGCTTTGAACTTCACTGACTGATCCTCCTCCTGAGTTACCCTCCCAGCAATGAATTATGTTAATACATCCCCTGAGAGAACGTATAGTACCCCTTTAAGGAGAGAAGAGTTAAACTTATTTTCCAATGACACAGCAAACATTGTGGATGTCACGATTACGCTCCGAGTGTCGAGCTCATGCAAAAATAATCTAAGTCATTCCTTTATGATCAAACATGAGGAGCCTGGGTGGTCCTGTAAGAGTTAAGAGAAACATGATGTAATATAAACAGGTTGTGTAATATGAATCATATAACGCTTGTGTCAGATCTGGCAAGGGCATTGAAGGTCTCTTCTATTACTAGTCCATTTATATAGAAGAGACAGAAAGTCACCTGCCTGTGTGTGGAGCATTATAGCGTAATGTTGACATATGTTTGTAGTTGGAACTTGTTACTTAATTAACAAGCTATAGAAAAGTTTTCACCATTTATAAACCCTATACAGGGAGGTAACGGTAGGGGGTCCAGAAGCTTCAGTAGTGCCCAAGCCTTGGTACCTAAGAGGACCAATAGCACCTCTGTCACCTAAATTATACCTCAGTCCCCTTAATATTTGTAATTAATCTTAAGTACATTTTTTGGTTTAGAACAAAAACGTGTCATTGTCAATTGGCAACTGTCAACAAGCAGCTGTTGACAGATCTGTTGCTTTTACTAAGTGCAGTTAAGAAAAAAAAATCCTGAGATGCCGCTCAGTAGAGAGTTGACTACTCATCTATGGGTTTTGCCATCCTGTCTCCTAGAGAAAAAAGGAAGAGGGGAGAAAGAACTGGGTCCTCCTGTGCCAGGATCACTGGGTTATAGCTATGTGAGTCACCACCGGGAGTGAGCTCCATTTTGCTTGATTCAGGAATGGTGTTCTTGTCGAAACGTTGTGATTGCAACTTGACTCCCATGGTAAGGTTCAATATATAGTGAGGTCTAGATTGGACTGGTTAGCTACACGTCAGCCTGGCTGTGTTGAATTATTGTCAGGTACCTTGCCTTATTGTGCAACGCAAGGCACAGCCGCACAGTTACGTAAATTTGTGAAAGCTGCACTGTGGTCATGTACATTGGTGAAATATCGGAACAAAATGAAGGTGATGAGAACTTTTTAAACATTGAACCTTGTTGTTTGGTCCTCTACCTTTTAGCGGATACTTGACTTTCCAGGATCCTGAACCAAAGTCCTGCTTTTGTGATCATGCCGATGCCGAAGGTGAATGTTTTGTCTATTTGTACCTGACTTGACATTCCTGTTGCAGTCTACTGCTTTTCTTAACAATTCCTTTTATAACCATGGCACCTGCACTCTGCTATGTTTATCCGCTGCCACAACTCTGTGCCTGTCACGCATATAACTACAGTGCTTGACCACAGTCACAACTACAGCCTGTCCTTGGCAACAACTACATCTCCTGTCCATAGCCACAACTACAGTATCAGTCCAGGGCCACAAGTACAGTGCCTGTCCACGGCCACAACTGCAATATCAGTCCCGGGCCACAAGTACAGTGCCTGTCCACGACCACAACTACAGTATCAGTCCAGGGTCACAAGTACAGTGCCTGTCCACGGCCACAACTACAGTATCAGTCCAGGGTCACTAGTACAGTGCCTGTCCACGGCCACAACTACAGTATCAGTCCAGGGCCACAAATACAGTGCCTTTCCACGGCCACAACTACAGTATCAGTCCAGGGTCACAAGTACAGTGCCTGTCCACGGCCACAACTACAGTATCAGTCCAGGGCCACATATACAGTGCCTTTCCACGGTCAGAACTACAGTGTCAGTCCAGGGCCACAAGTACAGTGCCTTTCCACGGCCACAACTACAGTATCAGTTCAGGGCCACAAGTACAGTGCCTGTCCACGGCCACAACTACAGTATCAGTCCAGGGCCACAAGTACAGTGCCTGTCCACGGCCACAACTACAGTATCAGTCCAGGGTCACAAGTACAGCAGAAAAAACAGAGGGATCCAGCGATTCGTGGTATAACAAGGAAACACTCGGTTTCCACTTTATTGGAAATAAGCAAACAAAAGTATTGAAAGAAACACTAGGAGAGAAAACAAGGTGGTGGTATGTGGCAAATAAATTAGCCTACGCGTTTCAAGCACTGACTGTGCTCTTAATCATGGCTAGGTCCTTGTTTTCTCTCCTAGTGTTTCTTTCAATACTTTTGTTTGCTTATTTCCAATAAAGTGGAAACCGAGTGTTTCCTTGTTATACCACGAATCGCTGGATCCCTCTGTTTTTTTCTGCTATTGCCTGCCGTGTGCCGTCACGGATGGTCCGAGCGATCCTCAACACAGGAGCATCAGACTGGTGAGCTGGAGGTTTCCTCCCATTCCCTTCTCCCGTTCAATATCATCACAAGTACAGCACCTGTCCACGGACACAACTACAGCATTTGTCCACGACCACGACTACAGTGTCTGCAAACAGCAAGTACTGCAGTGCTTAAAAACGTTTACTGCTACACAGACTATCCTCTTCTTTACCTACTCCCTTAAAGCCGTTGGCACGGTCCTTCCCAAACATCACCTTTTGACTACCTCAAGTGACTTCCACCGTACAGGTCAGCGTCTGCCTCCAGCTTCCTACCCTAACACCCACCGGTGCACCTGTTGATCTAAATATCCATTTAGTGTTGTCATTTGGCTGATTGAGTAACTAAGGGAGCAATTACTTTCTCACATGGGTGTTCCTAAAATATGTCATGTGATTATTCAGGTTCCATTTCTCCAAATATTATATTAAAAGATCAGAAATTTTTCAGTGTGACAAATATCTAAGGCTGGGTTCACACGACCTATTTTCAGACGTAAACGAGGCGTATTATGCCTCGTTTACGTCTGAAAATAGGGCTACAATACGTCGGCAAACATCTGCCCATTCATTTGAATGGGTTTGCTGACGTACTGTGCAGACGACCTGTTATTTACGCGTCGTCGTTTGACAGCTGTCAAACGACGACCCGTAAAAATACAGCCTCGTCAAAAGAAGTGCAGGACACTTCTTTGGACGTTTTTGGAGCTGTTTTCTCATAGACTCCAATGAAAACAGCTCCAAAAACGGCCGTAAAAAACGCCGCGAAAACGGCGCGAAAAACGCCGCGAAAAATGCGAGTTGGTAAAAAACCGTCTGAAAAGCAGGGTCTGTTTTCCCTTGAAAACAGCTCTGGATTTTCAGACGTTTTTGGTCACTACGTGTGCACATACCCTAACAATACGAGACATCTGGAAGGAGCGTGAATACTTTTTTTTTACAGCACTGTATTCTCTTGCAATCACTTTATGTCTGTTGTTTGTCTCATGGTTTTCCGGTATTTAGTGCGCACATCTGCTAATTGATGATTATTCCATGTATCAGTTACAAGTATGTGCTCGTCTTACTAGCTGTCCTTATAATATAATCATTCTGCCATGAACTTTCCACTGTAAACACATCTCATCTATATATTCCTTTTCTTCTGGTGTCTCGGATATAAGAACATTTAATGGACTGTCCTAAAACATGAGATAACACCACTTACCTTCTATCTTTAGATCACCATGACCCTTATTTGCGTGTGAACTAGGCCGAGACTTTTAACGTACACACATTCCCATCATATTTCTCTCCTCCTCATCTCTAATGGGTTTAAGTGAATTTAATAGTTTAAAGCCAAATAAGTTATGTCCGGAAAACCTATTCTAGTTCTTACAGGGTGAATCTGTATTATACTTGTAATTCGGATGGGAAAATTAGTAACCTTGCATTCGCTCAATGTTTCGTTTCCAGAATTTACCATTTTACACTTTTAGTTTACAGCTAATAGTATTTATATTATAACTAAGTGATTGCAAGCTCTAAGGCTCGGCCTGCAATGGAACATTTATGGAATCAGGAATGCATACCATAAAGCAGGGGCATACTAAAAGTGCCCATACTCAGATGATAGTCGGTCGAATCTGCTGATTTTCTTTGGACTATCGAATGAATGCCCCAATCAGATTCAGGCTTTTGGATCTCAACATGACAATCCTTTGTTCTCGCAGGAGATAATCCACTATCAGAGGAGTCTAGCAGCAGCTTGTTCCCCTCTCCCCATTGAAAACACATGGATACTGGGCCGAGCCGAGCATGTGTGTTAGGCTGGGTTCACACGACCTATTTTCAGACGTAAACGAGGCGTATTATGCCTCGTTTTACGTCTGAAAACAGGGCTACAATACGTCGGCAAACATCTGCCCATTCATTTGAATGGGTTTGCCGACGTACTGTGCAGACGACCTGTTATTTACGCGTCGTCGTTTGACAGCTGTCAAACGACGAAGCGTAAAAATACAGCCTCGTCAAAAGAAGTGCACTTCTTTGGACGTTTTTGGAGCTGTTTTCTCATAGACTCCAATGAAAACAGCTCCAAAAACGGACGTAAAAAACGCCGCGAAAAATGCGAGTTGGTCAAAAAACGTCTGAAAAGCAAGGTCTGTTTTCCCTTGAAAACAGCTCTGGATTTTCAGACGTTTTTGGTCACTACGTGTGCACATACCCTAAGGCTGGGTTCACGCGACCTATTTTCAGACGTAAACGAGGCGTATTATGCCTTGTTTTACGTCTGAAAATACGGCTCCAATACGTCGGCAAACATCTGCCCATTCATTTGAATGGGTTTGCCGACGTATTGTGCAGACGACCTGTAATTTACGCGTCGTCGTTTGACAGCTGTCAAAAGACGACACGTAAAATTACAGCCTCGTCAAAAGAAGTGCAGGACACTTCTTGGGACGTTTTTGGAGCCGTTTTCTCATAGACTCTATTGAAAACAGCTCCAAAAACGGCACGGAAACGCCGCGAAAACGGCGCGAAAAACGCCGCGAAAAACGTGAGTTGCTCAAAAAACGTCTGAAAATCAGATGCTGTTTTCCCTTGAAAACAGCTCCGTATTTTCAGACGTTTTTGGCTCAGCGTGTGAACATACCCTAAGGGTATGTTCACACGTCGTCAACAAAAACGTCTGAAAATCCAGAGCTGTTTTCAAGGGAAAACAGACCCTGCTTTTCAGACGTTTTTTTACCAACTCGCATTTTTCGCGGCGTTTTAACGCCGTTTTCGCGGCGTTTTTTACGTCCGTTTTTGGAGCTGTTTTCATTGGAGTCTATGACAAAACAGCTCCAAAAACGTCCAAAGAAGTGTCCTGCACTTCTTTTGCCGAGGCTGTATTTTTACGCGTCGTCGTTTGACAGCTGTCAAACGACGATGCGTAAATAACAGGTCGTCTGCACAGTACGTCGGCAAACCCATTCAAATGAATGGGCAGATGTTTGCCGACGTATTGTAGCCCTATTTTCAGACGTAAAACGAGGCATAATACGCCTCGTTTACGTCTGAAATTTGGCCGTGTGAACATACCCTAAGAGTGACCTGAGCCACAGACAATAATTATCATGGGCCTCTTACCAAACCACCATAGTTACATGACACTTGTGCCAGGCTATCACAATGCCCTTGAGCAGCATTTATCTAATTTATTTTTGCAGACCCTGCACTTATATTTGAATGCATCTGACCGTGGTCAACTTCTGCCCATGCTCAAACGGTCAGTCCACCCCTGCCATAAAGGCAGTCCCGGTAGCGGCTATGGGGCCATTGAGAGGAAAGGCTCCAACTCAAGGTGGCATACCCCCCCCCCCCCCCCACACACACACACACTTCCCAGTGAGCAGTGTAGGCCTGTGCAGGGCTCCCCTTCTCTACAGAGCCACCGTTGTTGGCAAACAATGCAGGACGGAGCCATCCTGAAGGTTTTGACTTTCTTCTCTCACACAAGGGATGGGACAGGTGGGGCAAACAAGCACCGGGTCCTTGTCCGTCGGACAGAAAAAGGCCCTCCTATGTATTATGGGGTCCTTCTCCCCTATCTACCCTGGTATGTGTATTGCTATCTCTGATTGTTGGCATTGTGGAATATGTCGGCGCTATATATAGATTAATATTATTCATAGCATAAAAGTTCATGTGAAATGAAGGGACTTGAAAGGTTTTGTGTCTTGTCCATTTGCTGGGACCATTTACAAAACATTATACGACACAATATCATCCCCTGGGGTATAACATATTAACATTTTTAAGGATCAGTTACACGTCTTGCATTTACTTTTTTGCCCTTCTTAATTTAAATAAATATTTTTAAAAAGGGCTTTTTATGTACTAAACTCAGCAGACTATCTGAGGATTTGTACAATTGCCATAAATCCTCTGCATGCCAACCTAAGTACCCTTTTATTTTACTGAGAGCTATAAAATACGTATTAGACACAGAGTTTACATTACTGAAGAGTTAATGGGGTCCTAATACAACAACAAATTGCCATTTGGACCACTTTATGCTGCTTAAAATATTATTACTGCTATCTTATATATCCTTGGTATTGTACCCTGGTGTACATCATTTGACACGGAATTGTTCTCTTGACATGGGAAGGTAGAGTACTAAGTACTTTACTGTAAGCTAAGAATGACCACCCTGAGACATTTACCTCACCTTAAAGGGGTTGTCTGCTTTTGACAATCTGTACTTGTTAGAAGGGTCACAGGATTTCCTGCTAGTGGGACCCTCAGCGATCAGCTGTAATTCGTGGGGAAACCTGTCAGCAAGTGTTCAATTTCCCTACAGCACCACCACAGGGGAAATAAAGCATTACATAGTGCCCATTAAAATCAATGGGTTGTCTGTGTAATGCAGGACAGGTCCTTTAGAGTAAGAGATGCTCTATATAACCGCTCTCTACTCTGGCCAAGAGATGAGGGTCCTGAACAGAGGACCTCTGCTATTAACTCCGAATTCCCTAAATGGGTGTATGAAAATGGGTTAGCCTGACCTAACCTTACCTAAAATAAAAAATGAAATGCTATTAGATAAGTATAAAAAAACAAATATCCATTTCCTCTAAACTGGTCCCCACTTATCTCACTTTTTAGAAGCTTTATCAGACTACAATACATAAATATTATGTCCTGCATTCAGATTGTTGAGTTCACTTTTTAAGAAACTATTAGAAAATATAAGTCCAAACAGATCTAGTCCTTGCCATCAAGAGCATATGTACTATAGGAACTTGTGTCAAAGGGGATCTATGGTTGATGTCAACCTGCTCAGAACTCATGCTCTTCACAAGTACTACAACATTAGCAACAAGGTAGAAGGGGTCGGACACTAATCAGCAAGGAACATGTATTTTCCGAATCATATCCTATCCAAGCAAGAGCGTTTCAAGTAGTAGTAGGGAACAGCAGGCATGGGGAGATCAAGTTACACATGAGTGCTCTCCTTGGCATGGCCAGCAGAATACAGTGCAGTGTCTGAGAGTGGCACCATTGAATACAGGTGCTATTCTGCTCAATCCAATGATAGAACACAATACCTATATTCTTCTGACATACAGGAATTTGACCTTCCTGCACTTGCTATCCCCATACCATGAATCACTCCTACTTGAAAAGCTCTTCGAAGCTACTGGCTCTACTTGTGGAGATCCTTCTAGTGTAGAAAGTCTTACAGGCAATGCTCCCTGGGAAAAGTATGCAAATGAGCTCTCCTCCAGAAGGAAGAAAATAATTTCCTACTTGAAAAGGAAGCCATTGGGGTAATAGGTATACATTAGTTAATTGTTTTAATTGTAATTGATAGTATATTAGGGAATTTTCGCCAAAGATGAACCCTAGCTACGAGGTGGGTTGCTCCTTCATGGTGATTGGAGACATTGCACTGTTCGGTTTTTGCTGTAGGTCTTCCCCGTAACCCTAAGTGTTAAACCTGAATACTAAAGTACATTTACATTCAGTTTTGATGATGGATTAGTAGCTACTGCAGGTCTTTCAAGGTTTCATGACTTGCGGTTGTATTTGGACCAGCTCCTAATCATTCCGGCTGCACAATGTTTGATTGCTTGGTGGTATCCAGGGTTCTTTCTGTTTGATAGGTCTGGAAGTGACCACGGAAAGGCTAAGTCATCGTCCCCTAGTGGACCCTTATTAAATTGATGGATTGCTATATTACAGCCAACCTGTCCTATTAGAAAGCATGCATGATTACTGTGCCGGGGGGGTGGGGGGTGGGGGGTTTCTTCAGAAAGTGAAGATCTAGCACAATATGTTCCGTGTGGAGTATTAGATTCACTCTTTATGATCCATAAACTATGTTCCAAATTGCCAATTGATTCATAAAAATTCTTCTTCTAAAGGATAAGTCCTTTGTGGGGTGTACAAAAGCCAGCCATGAATAAAATGGGGCCTAAGGCAGAGATGTCGTGAGACCCCCTACTAGTTAACACTTCATTAACGGTTCTGAATCACTACATCTGCCATATTTTCATTTTCCAACAGGAAGCTCAATTTCACAAAAGTAATTATTTAATATGGAAATTGAGCTGCTTATTACAGTCTGGTAAAGATCACACGGGTCCGGATTTCAAGTTACTATATATAAACATTTTGTTTGTGCTCGTGAATGTGCCCAAAAAAACGATGGGATTTTTGCACAACAAGTTCATGTTTCTTCCTTTTTATTTACTCTTTGTAGATAAAAATTAGTGAATTTGGGGTGAATAGAGGGGATCTCTATTTTAAGGACTTTGATGAATTAGCCAGAACAGAGAGCAGCTACAAAGAGTGTCACTTGCTTTGGAGGACCCAGCACATCCGTGCATTACAATAGGAACTGTGTAATGCTTTATTTCCCCTGTGGCGGCGCTGCTGAAAAATGTAACATTTGTTGTCGGATTCTCTCACAGGTCACAGCCAGCAGTGGGACACGCTAGCCTATTGGCGGAGGACCCTTCAAACAAAAAGGAATTGTCAAAATCGGACCACCTCTTTAAGGTATATAGAATGTCTCCAGAAGAGGACCCTTAAGGCTCGGACAATAAAGAACATTTCTGTTCACATACAAGTTGGACCTTATATGAGCCACAGCATGCTGAGGGAGCCAGAGGGGAGAAGAAGAGCAGTGAGGTGAGCATTCATTTTTTTTAAATGTATTTTTTTAATTGGCGGAGGTAGTCTGATTGGGGGAGGCAAGGTACCTCGCTACGTCCCACAGAGTGAAATCTGCACCAGTTAGGAGCTGGCATAGAATTACACTATAATTTCCGCCACTTTTAAATTATAATAAATTTGTCAGGCCGCTGTGCCCCACCCCCTTATGGTTAGCCACGCCCTTTCCATAAAAGTGCTGAGCTCGCCGTGAAAAGGCCTAAAGGACTTTTGGGCCCTTTTGCGACTTTTCTATGCCAGAAAACTGACGTAAAAAGGTTTATAAATTCCCCCCAAAGTGTTTTACTGAATATTTTCTTTAAAATAGATTTTCCATTTAACTTAGGAAGGTTTACAACACCATCCATATTAATATCAACAGTGGCTGGACTTTAAAGGAGCTGTATGGGGTTAGAAAAACATGGCTGCTTTATTCCAGAAACAGCGCCTCTCATGCCCATGGACTGTGTCTGGCATTGCAGCTCAGTCTCATATATTTTCATATACACATACTAAACAAAGCCCATAGACAGGAGTGGCGCTGTTTCTTTAATAAACCAGCCACGTTTTCTAATCCCAGACCACCCCTTTAATGCTTGCTGTGATACATTTCATCTTTCAGTGTAAGGACTGTGCAGGATGTAAGATTAATCTAGGGGCGAAATACAGAGGGTTTACTTTGTACATTCCAGATTATACAGGTCTTGCTATGAGGGGGGCGCACAGTCTCTGTTTGAGCTCATAGATTCTTCAGCCATTTGATTCTCTTGAATCTCATCCAAACAGTCTCACAATGTTTAGATTTCATGTCTTTATCTCACCCAAGTCTGAAGGTAATGGCGGATGAGTGTGGTAGACTGAAATCATTTTCCAAAACATAATTATTTAATACAATGTGCATTATTCCATGCCTTTAAAGAGGACGTGTCACCTCTCCTGGCATGACTGTTTAGTAAATACTTGTATTTTTCATAAAATTACAATTCTGTGAAATATTTTGTTAGAACTTGTACCATTCCTCTGGTATTCCTCTTAGTAATGAATGAATAAATTGACAACTGGGTGTTATTATTACCCTTGCCAAGGGGGCGTGTCCCTACACAGTCTGAGACTATGAGCACTGATTGGACAGTGTCAGACTGTGTGGGGACACCCCCCCCCCCAACTGGTAACACCTAGTTATCAATTTATTCCTAAAGTTGTAGGAGGAATAACAGAGGAACGGCACAACTAAGAAAAGTTGTTCCAGAATTGTTATTTTATGGGAAATACAAATATTTACTAAAACAGACAAATCAGGAGAGGTGACAGGTTCTTTAAGATCACACAAAATGTAAGTTTATTCCCGGAAATGAAGGGGTTCAGTTCCAATACGAATGCAAGGCAGGGGCGATAAACAAAAAGGGGGTGACAATGCCTCTGTCAAGATAAATGACACTATTGTGTTGCTGCTGTGTTTAGCTGGCAGATGATAACCAAGACTGATACATCTGTGTTAGCAATGTTGCAGAACTTTTCATTATAGGAGACTTTACAACCTCTATACATGTCTATTAAACCTGAAATTGCCTTTTTATTAGAGATTATTATTATTATTATTATTATTATCATTATTATTATTATTGCATTTGCTCCGCTAGTGCCTATAGCAGGCGAGGGGTTAAAGTAGCATTTGCCAAGCAGCTAATTAAACTTCTTTTGCTTCTGCCAGGATAACCGGCTACACGTTGTGCCGCATCTTAACCCCTTTTGGCAGCAAGAATAATAGCAGGGATAGAACTGTTTATACAGAGTATGAAAAATGACTTGCTGGGTAACTGCAGCACAGATTAGACCAAGAGTAAAATACTTGGTGAAGCACTTGACGTTAATAGCTGATACTGGCAGCTATTTGCTGGCGCTGCCAATTTTTCAGTCTGTTA
The DNA here is from genome assembly GCF_050947455.1 of Rhinoderma darwinii. Classification (NCBI taxonomy): domain Eukaryota; kingdom Metazoa; phylum Chordata; class Amphibia; order Anura; family Rhinodermatidae; genus Rhinoderma; species Rhinoderma darwinii. The sequence continues at coordinate 13,002,962 of NC_134699.1, read as the reverse complement.
TGACAAAAAGATGTTTTCTTAATGGATGTAGACACCGTGCACAGGGCACAACTACCAGTGTATTTCCCAGACGCACAATTTTCAGATTTACCCGCTCCTGGGTAGGCTGCCGCTCTTATCGCTGTGTACGCTCCTGCAATGGAGGGGTATCACTACGACCACCTTCATAGGACTAATCCCCCCACTCAGTTCCTGAAAATGACTCCTTATTCTGATATCACTTTCAAAGTCTCAGCATTCCTTGGAAGGTCGCTTTAAAAGCTTTTAAGATCGACCTGGCACTGATGCTATGGAGAGTTCTGCACTTGCCAATTGGTCCTGGTTTTTGGGCACATCACAGGCAATCTCTTTTTTTTTGTTCTTTTTTATTCTCTTTGAAGATCCACTCTTAGAATGTTTTGATACTTGTATTGTCTCTGTTATAGTTTTTGCATACTGTTCCCAGTATTGTCCGCTTTTTTGACTATACATTATGACATTGAAGAGCATTTCCTCAGGGCATACAGCATACTTGAACATCAGGCAGATTACCTATACCTATACCGCACACAAAATGTTCAGGTATATGCTACACCCCCTTTTCTATAAGTCACTCCCCTTCATAAGGCTCCACCCCAACCTATTGTCCTTGAATCATGGTAAACTCTACCCAGACCTCCTACATGCCTCTCCAGACCCATTAAACAGCACGCCAGACCCCAAAATGTTTCAGACCTCAAGCTGAGACTCCAAATTCTTTCAGGCCTCAGACTCTAGAATCAGAAACAGTTCAGCCCCAGAGAGTTTTCCTTCAGCCGTGGTTAGAATATCCATTTTGACATGGTGGCGCCACCTAGAATTAATTTTGCCATCAAAGCTGAGCCTGATGACATATCCCAGAAGTCATCCCCAGTACCAGGATAGCACAGCTCTGTGGCAGTTACAACTCCGGAAGATTCCTGCACTGCCCTGGTGCCTTGAAAGCTCTTCAAGGAGTCCAGGGGCCTTCTAGACATTGCAGGACAGTTGGCAAGCATAGCATATGGACGTTACAGACTGCTGTTATTGGGAGTGCTTTATACTACACAGCAAGACTGCTGTTATATTGGGTGCTCCAGATTACACAACCAGAGTGCTGCTACAGGGGAGCTTCAGACTACTCATCCAGACTGCTGTTATATTGGGCGCTCCAGACTACACAGCCAGACTGCTATTATATGGGGCACTCCAGACTACACATCCAGACTGTTGTTATAGGGGGCACTCCAGACAACGCAGCAAGACTACTGTTATAGGGGACACTCCAGACTACACACCAAGACTGCTGCTATAGGGGGCACTCAAGACTACACATCCAGGCTGCTGTTATAGGGGAGCTCCAGACTACTCATCCAGACTGCTGTTATAGGGAACGCTCCAGACTACATAACCAGACTGCATTTATAGGGGCGCTCCAGACTACACAGTGAGACTGCTGTTATAGGGGGTGCTCCAGACTACACAGCCAGACTGCTGTTATAGGGGAGGCTCCAGACTACACAGCCAGACTGCTGTTATAGAGGGCACTCCAGACTACACAGCCAGACTACTGTTATAGGGGGCACTCCAGACTACACACCCAGACTGTTGTTATAGGGGGAGCTCCAGTCTACTCATCCAGACTGCTGTTATAGGGGGAGGTCCAGACTACTCACCCAGACTGCTGTTATAGGGGGAGCTCCAGTCTACTCATCCAGACTGCTGTTATAGGGGTGCTCCAGACTACACATCCAGACTGCTGTTATAGGGGAGGCTCCAGACTACACAGCCAGACTGCTGTTATAGGGGAGGCTCCAGACTACACAGCCAGACTGCTGTTATAGGGGAGGCTCCAGACTACACAGCCAGACTGCTGTTGAAGGGGGCGATCCAGACTACACATCCAGACTGCTGTTATAAGGGGTGCTCCAGACTACTCATCCAGACTACTGTTATAGGGGGCACTCCAGACTACACACCCAGACTGCTGTTATAGGGGGCACTCCAGACTACACAGCCAGACTACTGTTATAGGGGGCACTCCAGACTACACACCCAGACTGTTGTTATAGGGGGAGCTCCAGTCTACTCATCCAGACTGCTGTTATAGGGGGAGGTCCAGACTACTCACCCAGACTGCTATTATAGGGGGAGCTCCAGTCTACTCATCCAGACTGCTGTTATAGGGGTGCTCCAGACTACACATCCAGACTGCTATTATAGGGGGAGGTCCAGACTACACAGCCAGACTGCTGTTATAGGGGGCACCCCAGACTACATAATCAGACTGCAGTTATAGGGGGTGCTCCAGACTACACAGCCAGACTGATATTATAGGGGGCGCTCCAAACTACACAGCCAGACTGCTGTTATAGGGGGCGCTCCAGACCACACAGCCAGACTGCTGTTATACGGGGCGCTCCAGACTACACATTCAGACTGCTGTTATAGGGGGGGCTCCAGACTACACATCCAGACTTCTGTTATAGGGGGAGGTCCAGACTACACAACCAGACTGCTATTATAGGGGGAGCTCCATACCACACAGCCAGACTGCTGTTATAGGGGGCGCTCCAGACTGCACAGCCAAACTGCTGTTATAGGGGGAGGTCTAGACTACGCAGCCAGACTGCTGTTATAGGGGAGGTCCAGACTGCACATCCAGACTGCTGTTATAGGGGGAGGTCCGGACTACATATCCAGACTGCTGTTATAGGGGGAGGTCCAGACTACACAGCCAGACTGCTATTATATGGGGAGCTCCATACCACACAGCCAGACTGCTGTTATAGGGGGCGCTCCAGACTGCACAGCCAAACTTCTGTTATAGGGGGCGCTCCAGACTACACAACCAGACTGCTGTTATAGGGGGGCGACTACTGCTCCCTAAAAGAAACAATACGGCTTTGAGCAAGTAGGATAATTTTTATGGATCACTGGGATTCCTCTTTAATTAAAGAAACACTTTCCTCACATAGACTAGACTAAATAAGCCATTTCAGCATCCATGTATTCTGGTGTATATATCCATATTTGAATAATCCATTGTTAACAGAGACTGTGCAGGGTATTGCAGCACTGTCCCATTCACTTGAATGGGACAACGCTGCAATACCTTGCACAGTCATAAGGACAGGCCATCAATTTTAAAATCCTGGATAACCCCTTTAAAGCATCAGTACAGACAGGGGTAGGGTGATTCTCTCCAGGCCCTCTCAATAGTCTGACCCTGTTCTCTGTAACTGTAAAATGAATAGAGTCAGTATAATCTATAGATATATTGTGAGAGTCCAGACACTCCCCAGTCACATAACTCCGGGAATATCTGATGATTGTCTAGCATGGATGTTTGATGTCGGAGATTGAGTTATACGTGCTATTATGTTTGTATTCTCTTTCCTGCTCCGGTTTACTTTATTGCCCTTCTCAGAGAACTACAAAATGAAGCCTCCGCTAATTTAATGCATACGTCTAACCGTGCTTGTCGAGAATTACCTGAATGCTTAAAGGGCATGCGTCTGGTAACTCTGCTCCCGATATCGGTGAGGTTATCTAACTATTGGGATTACAAATTATTTGTAGACCCAACAAGGACACTGGGATAACTCAATGACACAATATTATTCAAGAGAAGGAATCTGTCCAAAAAAATCCCCAAATTCTTGTTATGTCGCATTATAGTTCTGGTGCTCATCACCACTTACAGTCTGGAACCTGAAAAATTAAACAAGGTTTATTTCTCTATTTTTCTTCCTTCAGGGGTTGTCTCATGAAGACGACAATCCCTGTCCATGCGTACTTTTAGGGTCCCCACTCTATGATCCAGAACGGAAAGCCACTCTGAGAGCAACCCCCACTATGGTGGACACAAGCCATCCATGTGTTACATGTGAATGACCACCCTGTAATACTACTGTAATGGCAGGAAGGAGGTGAAGGGAACAAGTGAGCCCTAATCTACCCACCGCCCTGTCCCTGCCTACTTGCAACGACCCGCCCTAGGCGACGGGGTACAACTTGGCGGCGGTCCCTACGCTGTCTAAGTGCAAGGGAATACAAACAGGGAACAAGCAAGGAAAGGGGCAGTAGCCCACGGAACGCCGCGAGGAAACGGAGCGGTGAATGAGCCAGTCGGAATCAGGATGTAGTGGAGTATACAAACGGGAGCACGGAGCAGGAAGCAAGCCAGGGGCAGAGCGAAGCGGAATAAACGGAACTGAAGCAAGGCAGAAACACGGCAGAAGCAGGCTGGAGCAAGGCAGCAGTGGGGCCAGGAATCCAAGAAGAATAACAAGCAAAGAGGAAGAGAAAACGGCAGGTATAAATGGACAGGGGGCGGAGCTAACTCCGACTGACCAGGCCGCGATAGGCTCTCCCACTCCTGAGCCTGCCACCCTGATTGGTGGGAGCCGGTGTCAGTCTCAGAGGTCTGGCCTCAGGTGTCGACTGATTAATCCTGGGAGTATACCCAGACGTAGTGCCTGGCAGATCCCTTACAACTACATTTCTAGCTAGCCGCGGAAAAATCAACTGTTTACTAAGTGTTGGGAGCCGGACCCGCGGCGATCACTAGATTAGGGCTGTGAGGAAACAAGCCCCTTGAAGGCAATATGTAGAAATGACTATCTTCTGACATAGCATAAAGAATAGTAGAAGATAGTGGTACTCATTGGCAGTGCTCATCAATAAGGGACTACAGCCAGGGGTGTAGCTAACGGGCTCATGGACTCTGGTGCAAGAATTCAGCTTGGGCCCCCCAAGCCCTCCGCAACACCACCAGACACCAGCACGTGCCTATGCCCAGCCGCCTTGCCCAACAACCCCCATGGATGCCCCCACAGTATAATGCCCCTCATAGCTGCTTCCACAGTATGGTAGTGTCATGGGGGGAAAACAAAAAACCACACAGTGCTAATATATATCTATTTCTCTTATTCAACCATATCTAGACTTTTATATTTCTCACAACCATTCCATATGTACATTGTAATATGTGATCTCTGACCTGAGCGTCTCTGTTGTTCCTTCTATGCACGCCGGCTTGTAACCGACAGAGCTGTCCAGCATTTTCAGGACTTCAGAGTAGCGTCCCCATGACAACATACAATGTACGTAAGGGCTTGGTTGTGAGAAATATAAAAAGTCTAGCTATGGTTGAATAAGTTGCACCTTTGACCCAGAAGTGGTTATTAGTCAAAACGGAGTATTTAAGAATTGCAGTTTCTCTAGTATCTCATAAGCCTGATGAAGACCATGGTCGAAACGCGTAGCTCCCTGCACCGTTCTATTGACATATGTTGTTCCCACACACATGTCTATTTTAGATTAAATAAAGCTCTTTACTTTTCCTGGGGGGCCCATAGGGCCCAGTAGCAACTGCGACCCCTATAGCTACGTCACTGACTACAAGGACTGTGACTATTCTGCTCATTGAAGAATGGACTGTTGGGCCATTATAGCCATTTGTTGTACTAAATTTGCCCCAATGCCCATAGGTGGTTGTGATGCTTTTTGTTACAGACTGACAACCACACTTTTTAGTGGACATTAGTATTAAATTCTAGCTAGTAATTCTGTATCTAGAGCAGAAAAGCCCCATTGGGGCATATATAATTAAAGGAACACTCTGGTAAAAACTGATAACTTTACTATGCCTAGTGCAGGGCCGAGGAGGCGGAGCATGACACAGGGAATCTCTCTTTGGTGTTTTTCTAATTCCCGTGTCATGCACCGCCCCCTTAGTGGCTGCACTAGATATAACACAGAGTTCCTTGCTTGGGCTCCCCCTTGATATTAGCTAAAGATGAGAGTCAGTGCTTCATGGTTTTGTGCTATGGAATAATACTTGTCAACATGCCTGGACTGGCCGGCAAACAGGACAGGGCTTATGCAAATTTGCATAAAAAGGCTTTTGCAGTCTATCTATTGGGGTGTTCAAATGTTGGGTGGTATGATCTGAAGCACTGCAGATTACTCAATGATACTGAGGAAGATTTTTAATACTATCTTAAACATAGACAGGATAAAACTAGACCAAACAGTCAGATACTGCGCCAAGTTTATCACAGTGATAAATTTGGCGCATCTTTCTAGACATCTTCGATGTCTTGTTGCCACACGGTTCTCGGACATGCAGCAACAACCGCACCGTCTGAATATGCCCTTAGATACTTTTTTTTTCTTTATGCCATCTCATGGCATTCTTTACATGAAAATTTTGCATCAAAATAATGGAGCAAGCCATTAATAAATCTGGTGCATTGTAAGCCACTGTTCAAAAACTGTCTAGTAAGGCATTAAAAGTGTCTAAAACACATCATATATTTGACGCATGGCATGTACGGCAGTTTTTTTTTGTGTAACTTGAGACAGATTTCTGAGGCATTTGGCTTTGTAAATCTCCCCCACTGTGATGGTACAGCACCTGCAGTTTTCTAAAACCTCATTCACACGGCAGTATTTTGCATCAGTATTTAGAAACCAAAACTATGGCTTAAAAAATGAAAATAATAATAATAATAATAATCTGCCCCCACAATAACAGCATGTTTTTTTTTTCTATGGCTATTAAGTAGTTAATGTAGTACATAAAAATGTAGTCAGCGCAGTCCGGTAAAATTCGGTGCATGTGTTTTTTGGAATGAGAGTATGACACTGCGAGCACTTAATAGAAAACAGCTGTGTTCCAGGGGTTAATGGAGCCTCTGATAAGTAGAGCATGAAACCAGGGGAGTCTCCTGTTAATGGAGAGGTTGTGGTTTGATGTGCACCAGATATTAATCATGTACAAGACCACACTTTGATGCTCAGCACTTGTAGAGGCGAACAAGGCCAATCCATGACAATCACTGCCGCTCTCTCCTCATTTATTCTTCTGTAGACGTAACAAAAAAAAGTCCTCTAGCAATATCTGTTTTTGGTAAAGCTGGGTGACAACCAACATGGCCGCCATTACAGCTCCCAAAGGCGTAGTCACCCAGCTTTCATACATCCAGGAGGCACGGAGACATGTCATTGACCTCAGTGTGGACCCACTCAGGCACCAGAGTGACCATAACCTCTGCACCAGTAGCCAAGAAGTGCAGCCATATTGGTCTTCACCTTAAAATAAGCTTCGAACAGACTGAACGATAAAATGCAATTGTCTTGCCACCCATTAGGTGAGAACTTCGCCTCAGGCACTACCCTTCCCTGACTGCAGAGGGCAGCATCCTCAGTGCCTACCCATAGGTCGTGCAACCAACACAGTAACCCATGATTTTACTGCAACGATCACACCACGAAAAGTCGCCATAGAGCTGTAGTGTAAGTCTTTTGTGCTTTACTATGATGCAACTCTGCTGATCACGTCCCAAACAGAGACATTTCTGTAGAAAAGAGGGAGCGAAAAAATGTACACCCTTCTATAAGGTATTAAAAAAAAGTGCCCCCTAAATCAAGCCTGATATAGCGGCCCTTCCACCAACATTTCTTATTTCCAGGCAGGTCTCCTGCCGCTATCGCTAACCTCCAGTAAGTTCTCTTAGTACAGTTTACGACACCGAGGTTGCCATGGTTACGGTGAAACACTTTCCCACTTGTTGATATTTGCGTTCTTTCCTGCTCTTTGGTGAAATACAGTCTTCTGCTGTCATTCCATGGTGTAACGTGCGATACAGGTGTGTTATTTTATATGTGGGTTTTCCAGATGAGACAGACAGAAGCGGCTCGGTTTATTTTTACTTGCCGTTCGCTGTAGCCAGATGTCGATCACGCTTCAGTCTGGGTGGGCCCTCGATCTTGCTGCTGGTCCAGGAAATTATTATGACCCTTTTTAATTTTCCAAATATGGGGACCTCTCCTTAGTTCCCCTAACAAATCATGGGTTATATGGGATTTACATTGGCTGCCTGATTTGTGTTATAAAAAAACCCTATACCTCATATGTGAAACTTAAAGTGTAATTCCAGTTACAAGACTCATTCACACGGCTGAATTACACTCCTTACCACCTCCGTGTTGTACAGAATCATACTGTGGCATCTATAGACGTCTATGGGGCCCTACCTCTATATGATTTTATATAATCTGATGCCACATTATAGAGGTATCCTCAATGTTAAGGGAGAATATAGGTATAATACGCTGCCGTACATAAGCACTGAATGGCGGTACATGGAGCGCCAATGGCTCTGGAGTACGTGCATGAGTTCTTGACATCAAAAATGCAATAACGATTCCAAAATTAAATGATAAATACATGAAGGACAGAGCATGCACTTCACATCTATTTCGTTTTTTCTCATGTGCCCCCCCCCTGCTGACTCACTCCCATTGTAAGAGCTAGGATAAAAGGAGTGGAGGAAGGGAAGTGACTACCGCTTCCCTAAGTGTCAGCCGTGGGGATGTTCCATCTGTCCGCCGGGTGGCGGGTTGGCCCATCTGGAGCCGTGGCATCACCATGACAACAGGACACCATGGCTTTACTCGACCCGGCCGCTGCGTGTGACATCATCAGTCCTTTAAATGGGAACTGCTCCTGTATTTCCTCGGTTATCAGTCCTGTTGGTGAGTTTCCTGGCATTTGTTCCGTTCCCTGTGTTTAACACGGCTTTTGTCTCGACTCGCTTGATCTGATTCGAACACAAAACCTTTCATACCGACATCTGCAACCCGATTGTCTACTGGGGACTATGATGAGGACCACAACCGGGGAATCTTACTGGCAAAGTCCATATCTCCTTCCGGAGTTATGGGTGAAGAATTGGGGTTTCCTTAGACTCTGCACCCCAGGTTATACTGCACCAACTAAATAACGGTCCCAGTCCCTACCTGCTGCCAAACTCCTCCTGCGCTGGATGGGATATCCTTCTTCGACAAGTCTGCATACTGTGCTACTCCGTGTCACTCTCCCTTAGATATCACCCAAGTTCTGACTAAACTAGCCATGGACCGGCATCCAGGTACGCTTGTAGGTTTAAATGCGTTATCCAGTCACTAAAAATTGATGGCCTATTCTCAGGATAGGCCATCAATATCTGATGGGTCGGTGTCCGACTCCCCGGACCCTCATCGATCAGCTGTTTTCGTACGCTGCTTCCTCTACATTCGTCGGCACACATGTAGTGGCTTTACTAATTTATATACAGGCACAGTCTGTTCCATGAAAGCAACAATGACTGGATATCAAACAAAGCAAAATGGCCGCCTCACTAACATGCAGCAATAGCTGGAGAGGCCCGAGTGGTGATTTACTGCTCTTCATGGACATTGAGGCTGGTAGACGTCTGGATTAGTTCCAGGTTTTCTTTAATCCTACAGGGAAACTTGATAAGAACTCACAATAATATGATTCTAAGAACACCAAAGTTTATTTTCTGACTACGGTTTTGTCATAGGTTTAAGCAAATAACTGGTCATTTTGGATTTCCTGAGGGAGTTAGGATCAAGGATTGTAATGATATTGGACACAGCATTGTCTTTTATGTCTTCCTACTGCAAATTTATATCAACCCAAACTTGATTCTCCTTTGCGTTACCTTGTGCATCTCGTGACAACACAGATTTAGTCTTTCATTCTTGGGGAGACATGAAAATTTATACAGCTGGCTGCCATAAAGCAGAAAACAAAATGTATATATAACAATGATAGACGCCTACGTGACCTGATGTACAGTAATGCGATTTTTATTCTTGTACTTACAGATCTGCCACAAATCACGTATGAGAAAACTTTGTGAGGCGGCATTCAAGTTAAAACAAGCGTATATCAAAAGTATATAAGTTCCTGTAACATAGAGCAATGTAATTTATGAGGCTCTTGTGGAAACTTGTGGCAAGTTGTACACTATTGCTACTGGCAGGGGGTATGGACCTTATATTTACTATCCTACAACTTTTTTTTTTTTAAATATAGAAATACCTCTTAAGGGTTCTTGGCTTCTAATTATGCCCTGGTGTACCCCACCAATAAGATTTAACTATAAAGGAAAAGGGGGAAAAAAGGAAATTGTGGGGAAAAGAAGGGCAAGAAGCATTAGGATCAAAGGATCTCTAGATGAAAGAGAGATGTAGGACCAGCTTAGAACGGTATGTTATACCTAACAGGGATAGGGTGAACGGTCCTTTATAAAGAACACCCTATTGTATTATCAAATCCCATTCGGCGTGTGTCACCAAATTGATAAAAAAGTGGGAATAGAGAGGGAAGGTACATGGATCAAGTTGCTGCAGTAAGGTGCTTACAGTAGCAGAACCAGATTGTAACCTTTATCTCCCTGGAGCACAAACCACATTGGTTAACGGATTGCTCCAGACTCAAGCCACAATCCGATTATGTTCCTTTTTTTAATGCTACTTCTTATAGACAGGAATATAGAAAGTATAGTACTGCCTCCTATGTACAAGAATATAACTACCATAATACTGCCCCCTATATACAAGAATATAACTACTATAATACTGCCCCCTATATACAAGAATATAACTACCATAATACTGCCCCCTATGTACAAGAATATAACTACTATAATACTGCCCCTATATACAAGAATATAACTACTATAATACTGCCCCTATATACAAGAATATAACTACTATAATAATGACCCTGTCTACAAGAATATAACTACTATAATACTGCCCCTATATACAAGAATATAACTACTATAATACTGCCCCTATATGCAAGAATATAACTACTATAATACTGCCCCCTATGTACAAGAATATAACTACTATAATACTGCCCCTATATACAAGAATATAACTACTATAATACTGCCCCCTATAAACAAGAATATAACTACCATAGTACTGCCCCCTATATACAAGAATATAACTAATATAATACTGCCCCTATATACAAGAATATAACTACTATAATACTTCCCCTATATACAAGAAGATAACTACTATAATACTGCCCCCTATGTACAAGAATATAACTACTATAATACTGCCCCTATATACAAGAATATAACTACTATAATACTGCCCCCTATATACAAGAATATAACTACCATAGTACTGCCCCCTATATACAAGAATATAACTACTATAATACTGCCCCCTACGTACAAGAATATAACTACTATAATACTGCCCCCTATATACAAGAATATAACTACCATAATACTGCCCCCTATATACAAGAATATAACTACTATAATACTGCCCCCTACGTACAAGAATATAACTACTATAATACTGCCCCCTATATACAAGAATATAACTACCATAATACTGCCCCCTATGTACAAGAATATAACTACTATAATACTGCCCCTATATACAAGAATATAACTACTATAATACTGCCCCCTATATACAAGAATATAACTACCATAGTACTGCCCCCTATATACAAGAATATAACTAATATAATACTGCCCCTATATACAAGAATATAACTACTATAATACTGCCCCCATGTACAAGAATATAACTACTATAATACTGCCCCTATATACAAGAATATAACTACTATAATACTGCCCCCTATATACAAGAATATAACTACCATAGTACTGCCCCCTATATACAAGAATATAACTACTATAATACTGCCCCCTACGTACAAGAATATAACTACTATAATACTGCCCCCTATATACAAGAATATAACTACCATAATACTGCCCCCTATATACAAGAATATAACTACTATAATACTGCCCCCTACGTACAAGAATATAACTACAATAATACTGCCCCCTATATACAAGAATATAACTACCATAATACTGCCCCCTATGTACAAGAATATAACTACTATAATACTGCCCCTATATACAAGAATATAACTACTATAATACTGCCCCCTATATACAAGAATATAACTACCATAATACTGCCCCCTATATACAAGAATATAACTACTATAATACTGCCCCCTACGTACAAGAATATAACTACTATAATACTGTCCCCTATATACAAGAATATAACTACTATAATACTGCCCCCTATATACAAGAATATAACTACTATAATACTGCCCCTATATACAAGAATATAACTACTATAATACTGCCTCCTATATCAAGAATATAACTACTATAATACTGCCCCTATGTACAAGAATATAACTACTATAATACTACCTCCTATATACAAGAATATAACTACTATAATACTGCCCCCTATATACAAGAATATAACTACTATAATACTGCTCCTATATACAAGAATATAACTACTATAATACTGCCCCTATATACAAGAATATAACTACTATAATACTACCTCCTATATACAAGAATATAACTACTATAATACTGCCCCCTATATACAAGAATATAACTACTATAATACTGCCTCTTATATACAAGAATATAACTACTATAATACTGCTCCTATATACAAGAATATAACTACTATAATACTGCTCCTATATACAAGAATATAACTACTATAATACTGCCCCTATATACAATAATATAACTACTATAATACTGCCCCTATATACAAGAATATAACTGCAATAATACTGCTCCTATATACAAGAATATAACTACTATAATACTGCCCCTATATACAAGAATATACCTACTATAATACTGCCCCTATATACAAGAATATAACTACTATAATACTGCTCCCTATATACAAGAATATAACTACTATAATACTGCCCCCTATATACAAGAATATAACTACTATAATACTGCCCCCTATATACAAGAATATAACTACTATAATACTGCCTCCTATATATAAGAATATAACTACTATAATACTGCCCCTATATACAAGAATATAACTACTATAATACTGCTCCCTATATACAAGAATATAACTACTATAATACTGCCCCTATATACAAGAATATAACTACTATATTACTGCTCCCTATATACAAGAATATAACTACTATAATACTGCTCCCTATATACAAGAATATAACTACTATAATACTGCCCCCTATATACAAGAATATAACTACTATAATACTGCCTCCTATATACAAGAATATAACTACTATAATACTACCTCCTATATACAAGAATATAACTACTATAATACTGCCCCCTATATACAAGAATATAACTACTATAATACTGCCTCCTATATACAAGAATATAACTACTATAATACTGCCCCCTATGTACAAGAATATAACTACTATAATACTGCCCCCTATATACAAGAATATAACTACTATAATACTGCCCCCTATATACAAGAATATAACTACTATAATACTGCCCCCTATATACAAGAATATAACTACTAGAATACTGCCCCCTATATACAAGAATATAACTACTAGAATACTTCCCCTATATGCAAGAATAGAACTACAATAATACTGCCCCCTATATACAAGAATATAACTACTAGAATACTGCCCCTATATGCAAGAATAGAACTACTATAATACTGCTCCTATATACAAGAATATAACTACTATAATACTGCCCCCTATATACAAGAATATAACTACTATAATACTGCCTCCTATATACAAGAATATAACTACTATAATACTACCTCCTATATACAAGAATATAACTACTATAATACTGCTCCCTATATACAAGAATATAACTACTATAATACTGCTCCCTATATACAAGAATATAACTACTATAATACTGCCCCCTATATACAAGAATATAACTACTATAATACTGCCTCCTATATACAAGAATATAACTACTATAATACTGCCCCTATATACAAGAATATAACTACTATAATACTGCTCCCTATATACAAGAATATAACTACTATAATACTGCCCCTATATACAAGAATATAACTACTATAATACTGCTCCCTATATACAAGAATATAACTACTATAATACTGCCCCCTATATACAAGAATATAACTACTATAATACTGCCTCCTATATACAAGAATATAACTACTATAATACTACCTCCTATATACAAGAATATAACTACTATAATACTGCCCCCTATATACAAGAATATAACTACTATAATACTGCCTCCTATATTCAAGAATATAACTACTATAATACTGCCCCCTATATACAAGAATATAACTACTATAATACTGCCCCCTATATACAAGAATATAACTACTATAATACTGCCCCCTATATACAAGAATATAACTACTATAATACTGCCCCCTATATACAAGAATATAACTACTAGAATACTGCCCCCTATATACAAGAATATAACTACTAGAATACTTCCCCTATATGCAAGAATAGAACTACAATAATACTGCCCCCTATATACAAGAATATAACTACTAGAATACTGCCCCTATATGCAAGAATGGATCTACTATAATACTGCTCCTATATACAAGAATATAACTACTATAATACTGCCCCCTATATACAAGAATATAACTACTATAATACTGCCTCCTATATACAAGAATATAACTACTATAATACTACCTCCTATATACAAGAATATAACTACTATAATACTGCCCCCTATATACAAGAATATAACTACTATAATACTGCCTCCTATATACAAGAATATAACTACTATAATACTACCTCCTATATACAAGAATATAACTACTATAATACTGCCCCCTATATACAAGAATATAACTACTATAATACTGCCCCCTATATACAAGAATATAACTACTATAATACTGCCCCCTATATACAAGAATATAACTACTATAATACTGCCCCCTATATACAAGAATATAACTACTATAATACTGCCCCCTATATACAAGAATATAACTACTATAATACTGCCCCCTATATGCAAGAATAGAACTACTATAATACTGCTCCTATATACAAGAATATAACTACTATAATACTGCCCCCTATATACAAGAATATAACTACTATAATACTGCCTCCTATATACAAGAATATAACTACTATAATACTGCTCCCTATATACAAGAATATAACTACTATAATACTGCTCCCTATATACAAGAATATAACTACTATAATACTGCCCCCTATATACAAGAATATAACTACTATAATACTGCCCCTATATACAAGAATATAACTACTATAATACTGCCTCTATATACAAGAATATAACTGCTATAATACTGCTACCTGTATACAAGAATATAACTACTATAATACTGCCCCTATATACAAGAATATAACTACTATAATACTGCTCCCTATATACAAGAATATAACTACTATAATACTGCCCCCTATATACAAGAATATAACTACTATAATACTGCCTCCTATATACAAGAATATAACTACTATAATACTACCTCCTATATACAAGAATATAACTACTATAATACTGCCCCCTATATACAAGAATATAACTACTATAATACTGCCTCCTATATACAAGAATATAACTACTATAATACTCCCCCCTATATACAAGAATATAACTACTATAATACTGCCCCCTATATACAAGAATATAACTACTATAATACTGCCCCCTATATACAAGAATATAACTACTATAATACTGCCCCCTATATACAAGAATATAACTACTAGAATACTGCCCCCTATATACAAGAATATAACTACTAGAATACTTCCCCTATATGCAAGAATAGAACTACAATAATACTGCCCCCTATATACAAGAATATAACTACTAGAATACTGCCCCTATATGCAAGAATAGATCTACTATAATACTGCTCCTATATACAAGAATATAACTACTATAATACTGCCCCCTATATACAAGAATATAACTACTATAATACTGCCTCCTATTTACAAGAATATAACTACTATAATACTACCTCCTATATACAAGAATATAACTACTATAATACTGCCCCTATATACAAGAATATAACTACTATAATACTGCCCCCTATATACAAGAATATAACTACTATAATACTGCCCCCTATATACAAGAATATAACTACTATAATACTGCCCCCTATATACAAGAATATAACTACTATAATACTGCCCCCTATATACAAGAATATAACTACTTTAATACTGCCCCTATATACAAGAATATAACTACTATAATACTGCCTCCTATATACAAGAATATAACTACTATAATACTACCTCCTATATACAAGAATATAACTACTATAATACTGCCCCTATATACAAGAATATAACTACTATAATACTGCCCCCTATATACAAGAATATAACTACTATAATACTGCCCCCTATATACAAGAATATAACTACTATAATACTGCCCCCTATATACAAGAATATAACTACTATAATACTGCCCCCTATATACAAGAATATAACTACTTTAATACTGCCCCTATATACAAGAATATAACTAAATAAGGTAAATATAAACTCAATAAGGTGCTGGTCTGTGGTCTCGGGTATCTGGCGCCGTGCTGACTGCAGAGCATCCCACATTTTCTGGAGGGTGCGTGGGGGAGGATCCATAGAGCGAACAAGACGATTGAGGTCCCACAGATGCTCAATTGGGTTCAAGTCAGGAGAATTAGGGTATGTTCACACGGCGGGGGTCCGTAACGGCTGAAATTACGGGGATGTTTCAGCCTGAAAACATCCCCGTAATTTCAGCCGTACCGGCATGTGCAGGCGCTTGAACGCCGCGTCAATTACGGCCGTAATTAGCGCTGCTATTCATTGGAGTCAATGAATAGCGGCTCCAATTACGGCCAAAGAAGTGACAGGTCACTTCTTCTACGCGGGCGTCTATTTACGCGCCGTCATTTGACAGCGGCGCGTAAATATACGCCTCGTGTGAACAGACAAACGTCTGCCCATTGCTTTCAATGGGCAGATGTTTGTCAGCGCTATTGAGGCGCTATTTTCAGACGTAATTCGGGGCAAAAACACCCGAATTACGTCCGTAAATAGGCCATGTGAACATACCCTTAGGGGCCAGGGAAGTACTTGGAAGTCTTGGTCGTGCTCTTCCAACCACTGTCGGACATTTCTAGCCGTGTGACATGTCGCATGTGTGAAGATTCCATCTGCCCCAGGGAAGACAAACGGCATGTATGGGGGGACGTGATCTGTAACGAAGGATTCATACCCAAATCAGTTCAGAGTCTTCCACATGGATGAGTGGGCCAGAAAATACCATTATAAAATTCCCCAGATCATAACGCTGCCGCCACCGCCTTGTGTTCTTCCAGCAATGGCTGCAGGGTGTTTGTTCGATGAAGCAGAAAACGTGACTCATCGGAGAAGACAACCCTTTACCAATCATCGGGGGTCCAATTCCGATACTGCCGTGCAAATTGAAGCTTTTTTTTTCCGATGCACGGAATCGTTCTGGTGATCTAAACTGGAAACGTGAGAGATAGTGAAAACAGAATGCTGCACCAATACATTTATATATTTACTTGTTACATAGGAGCAGTGAACGATCGTCTGCTTCGGAGCCCCAGGGGTTCAGGGTTCACTGAACGGTTGTTTTAGACACACGTCTGGTAGCCCCCTGATTGATTTTCATGGTGAGCTGCTCCACTTTAGCGTGTCATTCGGCCCTCGCGCACCTTCGTAGCCGACATTCACCTCTCACATCAATGGCACGTGGTGCTCCACAGCCAAGATGTGATTGGCTGCAGCGGCGATCACATGGGCTGACACTTCATCCTAGGGGGCCGGCCCTCTGATGTCATTTAGGCCGACCTCCTGGGATGACGTTTCGTCCCATGTGACCGCCGCTACAGCCTGTGATTTTATGCGGTGGTCACATGGGATGGAACATCATCCCAGGAGGCCGGCCTGGAGAAAGAAACACAGACTTCTGGGTAAGTATGAGAATTTTTTTTTTTTTTTAGTTGCGTTTTTTGCAGCGGATTCGCTGAGACTCTGCTGCAAAAAATGCAACAACTGCTATTTGTTGTTTTACCTCCACATTGATTTCAATGGGGAAAACCCGCAACAAATAAGCTCCGTTTACGCAAATACAATTGACATGCTACGGATCAAAATTCCGCACCGCAGGTCAATTTCTTGTTTTTTCCGCTCATTATTTACGCAGCGTCTGGATGAGATATATTCGATGTCATCCACTTTGCTGCTACTGTATTATGCTGCGGATTTTCCGCAACTAATTCCGTTGTGGCAGATCCGCAGTATTTACGCAATGTGTGAACTGACCCTTAAAGTATTGAACAAGAAAATGGATGCAAACAGATTGGCGATTTTCCCTTGATTAAGATAGGAGACAGAATTAATCATCGCACCTTCACCCTAGAACAGTCTTCTCAGAAACCAGGCAGGAAGGATTTGTCTTTCTGTTCATATTTCGGATTTTTTCCAGTTGAGTTACAATTTTGAATACTTTTTTTAGCATCTCCCAGGCGGCGCTTGTGCCTGCGTCGTTCTTATATTTAGCTCCATAGAAAGTCCCGGCCATCTCACTACTTTATCCGTGTTATTAGAAACTTCAGATAGGAAAATATCACACTCTATGCGACGAGAACCTGGAACGTTTCATCACCCGACCTTTCATCTTCCAGCCATGATGTCATCTTACTTTACACCACCACATAACTCACATGACGTAGACACTACAATAGCCGGCCGATCATAAAACATATCCACTAATTACAAAGAAAACACTGGCTTTCCCGTCCTTTCATTTCCTGGATCCTGCTCGCCTATCAACAGATGCCCCAGATTAGCAAGAACTTACAAAGTGCTCTGGTACCAAGAGTGACAATCTAGGGCTTAAGGCTCTCCGAGGTGCCAAAAAACTTTGCTCATAGGTTTGGTTTTCTTTAAACTTGGTCAAATATTTATTTTTCGGCTTCCTGTAAATCCTTTACATGACTTGCGGCCTGTTATTCTAAAAGTCATTATTGTTCGAAAACTTTGCCTTTCAGGAGATTTTTATAGGACCGTAAAGTCACAGGTTTCTCTCCGAAAGGTGTTTATTCCACCCTGGCACGGGGAGAGAAATTCTGAGAGTTAGAGAAGTTCGGGCCTCTTGGCTGCAGGTTCTAACCTTTCTCCAACCTTGTGATTTGTGGAGGTGCTTTGTACAACTGAGAATTACGCTTTCCATACTCAGTAGTGACAATGTCGCTGGTCCAAATAGTCCTGGCAGATCCTGAGGAGAACTGCAGGTATCTCCAATACTTCTTGAAGACCAGGCTTCCTTTTCTTGTGTGGAAGTTCTATCTTCTCCTTCCGTGGTGGTTTATCTTGTAGAGTTTAATGACATACAAGAGGGTTATGGCTCCATGCAGAAATTGTACATAGAGAATAGGGAATTCATAGCCACGATAAAAATGAAAGCCCTTTCAGGTGCTGCTTGACACCAGCAAACATCTAACCACTCGTAACAAAGGGTTCTGGCACCACCACCCAATTTTTATGACTCGGGCACATTATTTGCCACCATTGCAGCCCCTGTAGAGACCACATCCCTCTGTAGTTTCTCATTACTCATTAAAATGGGAATTAGACAAACCTCTGATATGCCTAGAGCAGCCGCATGTGTTGCCCCTGTGCTTTGTGCAACAGCCAAGGACGGGATCAGATCCCAATTGTAAGATCGGAAAAGCTTTTCCTAAAGAGCTGGATCTTAAGCAGCAAAGAAATGATGGATAGTAAGGCCATAAACTCACAAAAAGGAATGATGTTTTTGTGCCTGAGTGCACCCCCTGGAGACAATAGTAGCTGCTATTGGTGCTACAGCTTTAGTTTTGCCCATGTTGCGGAGCTTTTTATAATGTGTTCAATAAAGTGCTGACAAATGTGCCGTAAAATTGACATAATGCGTTAGATAAATGGTGGAAGCGACTTATCTCATATTTAGAAACGGTGGGGCTTAAAGGGGTTCTCCAATCCCAACTGTTTAGAACAATTTCTTGACAATAAGCAGATCACAAAGTGTCCCCCTGCTGGGAATCCTGGCGAAAAGCTGTAATCTGTGGGGGAAACTTGGCAGTAAGTGTTCAATTTCCCTGCAGCACCACCACAGGAGAAATTAAGCATTACACAGTGTCCAGTCATATCAATGTGTTGTCTGTGTAATGCAGGAGAGGATGGGTCCTCCAGAACGAAAGATGCTCTTTATAACGGCTCTCCACTCTGGCCAAGAGATGAGGATCCTGAACAGAGGACCCCCCCTCTATTATTTCACAATTCCCCAATAGTGTGTATGTAAAAGATTGTTCTGAATTGAACAATCCCTTTAAGGGGCTTTGTCTCTGGCTGGGAGGGAGAAGAAAAGTTAACCCGATATAAGGAATACATTACCTGGTGCTGGCACCTACAGGACACCTGTGAGAATGCATGCAATGCTAATTACAATGGAGGAAAGAAAACGTATCACTGCAGGTCAGGACATCTGCGAGTGGATGACCCAGTAGAGGCCATTTATGAGAAATGGAGGCAGAAAATAGCGCCTTATTCCCATGGACGTCATTTTATTCTGTTACTACACTAAGCTGATCGCTTTACGTATTTGGGCGTGACAAAAAAAATAATAATGGAGCCTTGTGGGAGGAGCCTAAGAAAGCAGCATTTTGTGCCTTTAAAGAGGCTCTGTCACCAGATTTTGCAACCCCTATCTGCTATTGCAGCAGATCGGCGCTGCAATGTAGATTACAGTAACGTTTTTATTTTTAAAAAACGAGCATTTTTGGCCAAGTTATGGCCATTTTTGTATTTATGCAAATGAGGCTTGCAAAAGTCCAAGTGGGCGTGTTGAAAAGTAAAAGTCCAAGTGGGCGTGTATTATGTGTGTACATCGGGGCGTTTTTAATACTTTTACTAGCTGGGCTTTCTGACGAGAAGTATCATCCACTTCTCTTCACAACGCCCAGCTTCTGGCAGTGCAGACACAGCGTGTTCTCGAGAGATCACGCTGTGACGTCACTCACAGGTCCTGCATCGTGTCAGACGAGCGAGGACACCGGCACCAGAGGCTACAGATGATTCTGCAGCAGCATCGGCGTTTGCAGGTAAATCGATGTAGCTACTAGTAGGGATTGCAATGGAGAACCTATTTAAAGTGTAGCTAAATGTACGACAGACTTCTGACATGTCATAGTGACATGTCAGAAGTTTGTATTGGTGGGGGTCCGAGCACGGAGACCCCCACCAATCGCTTGAATGAGGCAGCTGAAGAGTTTGTGTGAGCGCTCAGCTGCTTCGTGTCTGTACGGCTTTTTCCGGAAAGCCAATGAATCGGAGTACGGGCTCGTAGACTTTCTATTGAGTCCGTACACTATACATTTATTTCCGGAAAAAGCCGAACAGAAACTAAGCAGCTGTGATCAAACACGAACTCTTCAGCTGCTTCGTTCTAGCGATTGGTGTGGGTCTACGTGCTCGGACCCCCACCAAAACAAACTTCTGACATGTCACTATGACATGTCAGAAGTTTGTCAAACGTTTAGCTACACTTTAAGCACGGAGCAGAAGCCCAAGCCACATAAAAGCTTAGTTTTATACTACTTCAGACTGCCCTTATAGCTTTGACTACCATGCGGCTAAGCTTCAGTCACTGATCATAGCTGTGCCCTAATTGAAAAGAACTGAAGGTGCTCATACACATTAGATGAATGTCGGCCGAACCTGCCGATTTTGACTGGATCGGCCGACCCATCGAATGTGTATGGTGGTCTCCCAACTCTCCCCTGACGGCAGATATCGGGGGAAGGAAGGATCGGCATGTTAGGTACCAAGAGGCCCAATCCTTTGTTCTCACAGGAGATAAAACGGAGCGTCTGGCAGCAACTTATTCCTCTCTCCCCATTAAAGAGGCTCTGTCACCAGATTTTGCAACCCCTATCTGCTATTGCAGCAGATCGGCGCTGCAATGTAGATTACAGTAACATTTTTATTTTTTAAAAAGGATGTAGTCATTTCATTTATTTTGACATTTCAGTTTCTTTCTGAAGGGAGGTCATACATTTATCTGCTGCTTTGCATTGGTTTTACCTAACAGCCACCACTAGGGGGAGCTCACAAATTTATACAGCTCCCATTAAGTTCAATACTAGCTGTATAAATCCGTACACAGTGAGCACCCCCTATGAAATGAAACAGCACGGAACTTTGGACCTAAATATAAAGTGTTCATAACTTTACTAAAGATGTACTACATGTAGTGTTGCAATACCACATACAACCTGTGGACGGGTGTGGCGCTGTTTTTGGAAGAAATAAGCCATACTTTTCTAATCCTGCACAAAAGCTAACAATATTCTTGATAAATGCAGGGAACTTCTATTTTTTGGCTTTCTTTCAATTATCACCTTTACTCAACAAAAGAACCACTGTTTGAGACAAGTGACCCTTCATCAGCCAATCATGGATAAGGGGTGTGGTTTAACGTTCTAAGTACAAGAGGTCAAACTGTATATTCTAAAGTGTCTCTGTGCCGCGTTGTAGCACATCCACCATGTTACTATTGCTTATACCTAAATCAGGGCATTGGTCTACAGTAAAATGGCGATAGCACAGTGGCTAACCTCTATTCTCAAACACTGCCAGCCTCTGCCGGAAGTTAGGGGACATTATTTCCAGTTACACACCGGTTCTGGCGGAAGCGGCGGACGTGTTGTTTTCCCGGTTCAGGTTCCTGGCGGAAGTGCTGGGATGCGGGCTGTCGGTGCCGTGGTGTCCGGCGGCGGGTGTAGTAGGCCGTTTGGCCGGGGTGTGTGAGCGGCGGGTACCGGGCGGGCGGGGAGGGTTAGCGATCTTTCGTGCCGGCTAGGAACATGGCCACTCGCCGCCTGACCGACGCCTTCTTATTATTGCGGAACAATGCCGCCCATAACCGGCACATTCTGGCCGAGCAAGTGAGTAATCCCAGCCGCCCGGGGAGTGCGCAGAGCCGCGGAGCGGTGAGTCTCCGGCCCCGGGATGTGACCGCATCATATAGACCCAATTTGTAGTGTAACCCCCCCCCCATATAATATATAATGTACTGTATATAATATATATAACCTGTATACAGACAGCTGTCACATATATACTGTGTATAATATACATCACCTGTATACAGGCAGCTGCTACGTATAATGTACTGTATATAATATATCACCTACGGTATATACCGGCAGCTGTCGCATATATACTGTATATAATTTATATCACCTGTATACAGGCAGCTGTCAAATATAATGTACTGTATATAATATAGATCACCTGTATACAGGCAGCTGTCACATATAATGTACTGTATATGATATATATCACCTGTATGCAGGCAGCTGTCACATATAATGTACTGTATATGATATATAACACCTGTATACAGGCAGCTGTCACATATAATGTACTGTATATGATATATATCACCTG
Source organism: Rhinoderma darwinii (assembly GCF_050947455.1). Classification (NCBI taxonomy): domain Eukaryota; kingdom Metazoa; phylum Chordata; class Amphibia; order Anura; family Rhinodermatidae; genus Rhinoderma; species Rhinoderma darwinii. The sequence continues at coordinate 12,979,774 of NC_134699.1, read as the reverse complement.
TATACAGGCAGCTGTCACATATAATGTACTGTATATGATATACATCACCTGTATACAGGCAGCTGTCACATATAATGTACTGTATATGATATATATCACCTGTATGCAGGCAGCTGTCACATATAATGTATTGTATATGATATATATCACCTGTATACAGGCAGCTGTCACATATAATGTACTGTATATGATATATATCACCTGTATACAGGCAGCTGTCACATATAATGTACTGTATATGATATATAACACCTGTATACAGGCAGCTGTCACATATAATGTACTGTATATGATATATAACACCTGTATACAGGCAGCTGTCACATATAATGTACTGTATATGATATATATCACCTGTATACAGGCAGCTGTCACATATAATGTACTGTATATGATATATATCACCTGTATACAGGCAGCTGTCACATATAATGTACTGTATATAATATATATCACCTGTATACAGGCAGCTGTCACATATAATGTACTGTATATGATATATAACACCTGTATACAGGCAGCTGTCACATATATACTGTATATTATATATATCACCTGTATACAGGCAGCTGTCACATATGATGTACTGTATATAATATATATCACCTGTATACAGGCAGCTGTCACATATAATGTACTGTATATGATATATATCACCTGTATACAGGCAGCTGTCACATAATGTACTGTATATGATATATATCACCTGTATGCAGGCAGCTGTCACATATAATGTACTGTATATGATATATATCACCTGTATACAGGCAGCTGTCAAATATAATGTACTGTATATAATATAGATCACCTGTATACAGGCAGCTGTCACATAATGTACTGTATATGATATATATCACCTGTATGCGGGCAGGTGTCACATATAATGTACTGTATATGATATATATCACCTGTATGCAGGCAGCTGTCACATATAATGTACTGTATATGATATATATCACCTGTATACAGGCAGCTGTCACATATAATGTACTGTATATGATATATATCACCTGTATACAGGCAGCTGTCACATAATGTACTGTATATGATATATATCACCTGTATACAGGCAGCTGTCACATATAATGTACTGTATATGATATACATCACCTGTATACAGGCAGCTGTCACATATAATGTACTGTATATGATATATATCACCTGTATACAGGCAGCTGTCACATATAATGTACTGTATATGATATACATCACCTGTATACAGGCAGCTGTCACATATAATGTACTGTATATGATATATAACACCTGTATACAGGCAGCTGTCACATATAATGTACTGTATATGATATATAACACCTGTATACAGGCAGCTGTCACATATATACTGTATATGATATATATCACCTGTATACAGGCAGCTGTCACATATAATGTACTGTATATAATATATATCACCTGTATACAGGCAGCTGTCACATATAATGTACTGTATATGATATATAACACCTGTATACAGGCAGCTGTCACATATATACTGTATATGATATATATCACCTGTATACAGGCAGCTGTCACATATGATGTACTGTATATAATATATATCACCTGTATACAGGCAGCTGTCACATATAATGTACTGTATATAATATATATCACCTGTATACAGGCAGCTGTCACATATAATGTACTGTATATGATATACATCACCTGTATACAGGCAGCTGTCACATATAATGTACTGTATATAATATAGAAAAAACAATATTGCCAAAGGCAAAAAGATGATCCCTTGTTTCCCAGACACCTATTGAACACTTACGAATATTATAACTTTATTGTAAATGACTATTAAGCATAAAAATGAAGATTAAAAGCGCAATGTGAACTGCAAGTCCCTATATAGTAATGCGGATATTGCCCTGTAGTCTGTACTCTGCGTGCAGAGTCAGACCACCACCTCTGATGGCCGCACTGCCTGTATGAGACCACTAGAATTCGCGGCTGGAGTCCGCTGGAAAAAGGTCTTAGAATTGTCAGAACACATTGAATTCTAAAAAGAAAAGAGCCCCCCCCCCCCCCCGACATGTTTCACCACGTAGTGGCGTCCTCAGGGTTAAAAGGGGCCAATGGCGGCGAACGCGACCGAGTCTTCTATTTATGACCTCACTTGTGACATCCGCTAAACTGATGCTACCAATCAGGGTGATGCTCATAAGACAGGCCCCTATGTAAAAAGATTTGCTCCAATCAAGCACAGGCAGCGCCCAGCCAATAAGGGACTCGCTATCGCTTTTGTGGTAAGAATGATTGACAGCAGTGTACTCCAATCCCGTAGCGCTACTACCCGGCCAATAGAGGACTCGCTTTCACGCCTGAGTAGTAGAAGAAGATATCGCCAAATAGATAAGTGTGAAAATCCGTTCCCTGCGCATGTCAGTGGACTTAGAATATGAAGCACATCCGTACTCCTAGTAATAATACAGAGATATCTATCACAGAAGTACCAGGTATAAAGGAAAGAAAGCCACCGCACCCGTCAGTGGACTTGACTGACAGAAGGTAGTGGAAAATACAAGTTTAAGTACATTAGAAAGATTGATTATAATAAGAGAACAATATTCCACTATCAATAACCTATAATTATTGATAAGGCGATATAGAAAATATTAGTCTATATACGGACTGCGCTCTACTAGGTAGGAGAACTGTCAAGAATATAAAGACGAGATCACTACACATCAATGAGCTGAGATATTGCTCAATAATAATAACCAGATCACCTATAGATTAGGGCACGTAGATGAATTATCAAAAGAAAGATCATTGTATGAATATATATAAAATTCAGAGAATAACCTCAAATAAATGGAGACATCAGCAATGTGTAAACATATTCAAAGACAAAGAACTAGTAAAGCTTAATGTGCGAACGCCACCACATTGGAAGGTATTTGTAGGGTTAAACCTGTGGTAACCGTATTTGAAAGACAAGAATTATTAGAAAATGCAAAAATTGTCCGCAGAGCTCGAAGCAAGTTCAGGATTTACAGGTTATTTTTATTATAATTCACAAGAAGTCTCAAAAGTGAAGCCCTCATGGAGTCCACCAGGACTAAGGCTGTCTAGGCTGTAAATCCACCGCGCTTCCTCCTGTAACGACCTACGGTGTAAATGACCTCCTCTGGGACCAGGTTTCAGCACGGTGATACCCCAAGACTGGATGGATCTGGTGTCATTCTCATGCATAAATCTCGTGTGTCTGGACAGCGGGGTTTCTTCTCTTCGCTTAATGGCACTTAGATACTTGGAGATTCTTCTTCTAAATTGTTGGATGGTTTTGCCTACATGAACTTTAGAGCATTGACATTGTGCAATATATACAACCCCCGCACTCTGGCAGGTAATAAACTGTCTGATCTCATAGGACTTCCCATTAGAAGGATTGACAAATGTCTTCATTTCTGGCATAAGAGGGCAGAAGGAACAATGTCCACATGGATAGGAACCAGAGATAGGTGAGGGGAGCCGTGTATCACGTGGTATAGATGGTTTTCAGTAGTGGCTGTGAACCAAAAATTCTCTCAAATTTCTACCCCTACGGTTTTCACTCTCTGGGACCAAACGTCATAAGTCCCAATACATCTAATGTTACTACTCATTTCTCCCGAATTCTTAGTTCGATTAATAAGAAGATCCGTTCAGTCTGTCGCACAGGCATAAGCTTTTTTTGGGGTAGCCTCGTGCTCTAAATTTTCTATATAAGGTGTCACATTCTTGTTGGAAAGCAGGATCGTTAGAACAGTTTCTTGTAGCTCGTAGGTGCTGACCTATAGGGATTCCCTTCTTCAGGCTTGGTGGATGATCGCTATTCCAATGTAGGAAACTATTAGTGGCAGTAGGTTTATGAGAGATGTCATTATGTACACGGCCGCCAGGATCCAAAGAGATTCTCAAGTCAAGGAAATTAATCTCAGTTTCATGAATTTCGTAAGTGAACTTCATACCAATGTTATTATTGTTAAGCATCGTGAGAAAATCAGAAAATATTGTCTCTTCACCATCCCATAAAATCAAAATATCATCAATATAACGACCCCAAAACAAAATGTGAGAAATGTAAAACAGAAGATCTTCAGAAAAAACGTGAAAATATTCCCACCACCCCGAAAATAAGTTTGCATAAGTGGGTGCACAAACTGTGCCCATCGCGGTGCCTTTTAATTGATGGTAAATTTTACCAGCGAATGTGAAATAATTGTGTGTTAAAAGAAAATCAAGAAGTGGAAGAACAAATTTGTTGGGTGACAAACTGAATCCCCCGGGTGCTGAGAAAGTGTGTGACGGCTGCGAGGCCGAAGTTGTGTTGTATATTTGTGTATAACGATTCTACATCGATACTTTCTATAAGATTAGTCTCTGTTATATGAATTTCGTGAATCCTGGTGACGGGGTCCTTAGAATCCCGCAAGAAGGATGGAAGGGACAAAAGATGATAAAATGTCATCAATATAAGTGCTTATCCCTTATGTTAAGTTATCATTGCCCGAGACTATAGGCCTGCCAGGGACAGGGTGAGAGGCCTTATGGACCTTCGGCAGTGCATAGAAAGTAGCCAAAGTAGGTGCAGGGTTAAACATTTGTTTGAGTTCATCTCGTGTGATAAGATCTTTAGTTTTAGTTTCAGGAAGTATATTCCGTAGGTGAGATAGAAATTTATCAGTGGGATTACTATCCAGGATTATATATGTGGTGGTGTCACCAAGTAACCTCTGGACCATACTCACATAGTCAGTGCGGTCCATGATCACTATGATCCCACCTTTATCTGATGGCTTAAAAATGAGATCTTCATTCCTGGATAATTCTTCCAGAGCCAATTGTTCACTTTTACTGAGATTATCAAAGACTCTAGAGCTTTGTTCTGAGTTGTCGTAAATCCGTACTGACCATTTTTACAGAAGTATCTATGTGCGAGTACTGTGATAACGGAGGTGTACTCTTAGGCTGGGTTCACACGAGCACATTATGGACGGACGTATTTCGGCTGGAAGTCCCGGACCGAACTCAGTGCAGGGTCCCGTACTGTAATCATGTTTTCAGTACGGGACAGTAGTTCCACGGAGAGGCAGGGACTCCTAGTGTCGTACATAACTATGATGCTAGGAGCCCGGCTCCCTGCAGTGTGTTCGGTCCGGGACTTGCGGCCGAAATACGTCCGTCCATTACGGACGTTAATGTGCTCGTGTGAACCCAGCCTTAGATTTAGGACGCAATGTAAAAAAGGGACCAATTGCCTCACTCGCTGGATATTCATTCTCATCATACAAATCCTCCAAGGCCTTAAGGGGCCTCCTCTCTCTACGATCAATATCACCATTATCCTGTGAATTTGCTTTGTGACACTTATGGAATGCAAGTTTTCTGGCAAACAAATTGATGTCTTTAATCCATAAAAAAATCATCTTTTGCCGGTGTTGAGGAGTAGGACAAGCCCCTACGTAAAAGACGCTCCTGATGGAAACCAAGTTGGTAAGGAGAGAGATTGAAAATCTGCATTTCACTTTCTATTGTATCATCCCTTGTTAGATCTCGTCCTAATGCTAATTGTGATTGGGTCCCCATCGTAATGTTGCTGGTCCCAAAAAAGGAAAAGCATTGGGGGGGGGGGGGGGACTGTAGAAGTCCCTATTGGACATAGAATATTCGTACCAGCCACATGTTCCATTGATCCGATAGAATTGGATGTCATGGCTGATGTTGAATAGGTAAGTGAATTGGTAGATAAGGATGGTGCTGTAGAGGTTATAGGTGGCCCCCATACGTGGGATATGGTCTGCAGGGTGCAGCGTTAGGCTGAATATTAGGCTAAGTATGAACTTGTGATCTAGATGTCTCGGAGGATCCTGCTGCTTTTTTCAGAGGAATGTGATTCAGATTTCTAATTTTACGTTTGGTCCCTAATCTCACTTGTTCGTTTAATTGTCTAGAATCGTCTGCACCTGAAAGGTCAGACTCTGACTGATCGGTATATCTCGTTTTACGGTTATATCTTGTATCTTGATTATAGGTGGGACGTGATCTACGAATGTACACTTGTCCAGTATCAAAATCTCTACGGTCTCGCACGTATTTCCGATGTTTCCTATCCTTATCCCCTTCCCGACATCCGCCGTATATATACGGCGCTGTCGGGCAGGTCTTCCCGAGAAAAGCAGTACCATTACGTCGCGGTGATAGCGCGGGCTCATGAGCTGAGCCCGCACCATCACCGCCGGGTGGCAGCTAGCTCCGATTCCTGCCATTAACCCCTTAGATACAGCGATGCAAAGCGATTGCTGCATCTTAGTGGTTTGTAGCAAATCGGCAGCCTGCCATGCAATAGCAAGACTGCCAACTGCTACTATGGCAACAGGAGGCCTAACAATGGCCTCCTGTCTGCCATTACGGAGGCCGATTAGAGGTCCCGACCGGAGCTGGATTGGCTTGCTGTCAGTGCATAACTGACAGTTCTAATACATTGCACTACATAGGTAGTGCTATGTATTAGAACGTCAAACAGTTGGACCTTCAAGTCCCCTAGTGGGACTAAAGAAAAGTGTAAAAATAAAGGTTGTAATAAAATATGTTTCAAGTAATAATATAGAACACGATCGCCCTTTTTACCTTATCAAGTCATTTATTATTGAAAAAAATAGATAAAGCCATACATATTTGCTATCGCCGCATCCGTAACAACCTGAACTATAAAAATATTGTTTTGTCCCGCGCAGTGAACGCCGTAAAAAATATCTCAAAAATAATGGCAGAATTGCTTTTTTTTTTGGTCACTTTGTCTTCCAAAAATTTAAACAAAAAGTCGCATTTATCCAAAAATGGTACCAATAAAAACTATAGCTCGTCTCTCAGAATACAAGCCCTCGTGCAGCTCCGTCAACGAAAAAATTCAACGTTATGGCTCTTACAACTTGGAGACAGAAAAAATACATTCATTTTACAAAAGTAATTTTATTGTGCAAAAAGTTGTAAAACATAAAAAAAGTTCTATAAATCAGGTATCGCCGGAATCGTACTGACCCGCAGAATAAAGTGAACATGTAATTTATAACGCGTGGTGAACGCTGTATAAAAAAAACCTATGCCAGAATTGACGTTTTTTGATCACCTGGCCTCCCAAAATAAAAGGATAACAAGTGATGAAAAAGTCACATGTACCCCAAAATGGTACCATTAATAACTACAGCTCGTCCCGCAAAATAACAGCCCTCATACCGCTACGTCTATGAAAAAATAAAATTAGTTAAGGCTCCAATAAGTCAGGAAAGAAAAATATGCAGTTGTGCAGCCCGAGGGGAACATTTCTTCTGTTTCAAGTGGCGATTTATCAAGGCCCTAAAATTAGGGAACCAGGAAGGGGAGGGCCCAAACATATCCGCTGGAAGCGACGGTGCCCGTATTATACCAGGACAACACTTCCCAGCAAAATTTCCCAAACTGCAAAGGTGCGGAGTGTGGACCAAAAGGGGGATAAGAAAGGACATATATCAGTGCGACACCGGCCTGTGCAGAAAGGATTGCTCCACAGCGTAACACACATCTATGGATCATTTTATAGTTTACCCCATTATTATACCACCTGACTATGCCCCTGATGTAACCTGCCCAGCTTACATGTGCCCCTACAGTGTGCCCAAACAGCAGTTTACGTCCATATAAATGGCATCACCATACCCGGGAGAACCCTTTAAAAAAAATTTGGGGTGTGTGTCTCCAGTGACACAAACTGGGCACAACATATTTCCCACTGAAATGCCACATCTCGGGAAACATTTTAATTTTTACTTTGCACCGTTCGTAGCGCAATCATTTATGGAAAAGACCTTTGGGGTGAAAATGCTCACTATGCCCCTTAATAAATGCCTTGAGGGGTGCAGTTTCCAAAATGGGGTCACTTCTCAGGGGTTTCTTTTATGATTTCACATCAAAGCCTCTGCAATTGTGAACCAATACTGTGTAATTTGCCAGATTAGGCCTTCATTTCGCATGGTACTCTCTCACTACTGAGCCCTGTCGATATTCCAGGCAAAAGATTAGGGCCACATTTAGGGTGTTTCTAAAACTGGGAAACACAGCATGATAATTAGCGCGCTTGTCTTGTTATAGTGGCACAAGCTGGGCACCACATATTGGCATATCTATGGAAAAAAATAAAATTTTCACTCTGCAACATCGAGTGCACACTCCTTTCTGCAAAACATCTGCGAGGTTAAAATGCCCGCTACACCCCTAGGTGAATACCTTGAGGGGTGTTGTTTCCAAAATGTGGTCACTTGTGGGGGGTTTCCACTGTTTTGGTTGCACAGGGGCTTTGCAAATGCGACTTAGCGCCCCGAAACCAATCCAGCAAAATCTGTACTCAAAAAGCCAAATGGAGCTCCTTCCCTTCTGAGCCCTGCCGTGTGCCCAAACAGCAGTTTTTGACCACATATGGGGTATTGCCGTACTCGGGAGAAATTGCTTTACAAATGTTGTGGTTCTTTTTTTCCTTTATTTATTGAGAAAATTAAAAATTTTGAGCTAAAGCTACGTCTTATTGAAGAAAAGGAATTTGTTTTTATTTTCACTGCCCAATCCTAATAAAATCTATAAATCCCCTATGCGGTCAAAATGCTCACTACAGCCCTAGATTAATTCCTCAAGGGGTGTAGTTTACTAAATGGAGTCTCTTTTGGGGAGTTTCCACTTAACTGGTTCCTTAGGGGCTTTGCAATAGCGACATGGTGCCAAGAAATCAACCTCAAAATCTGTGCTCCAAAAGCCAAATAGTGCTCCTTCCGTTCTGAGCCCTGCCGTGTGCCCAAACAGCAGTTTATGACCACATATGGGGTATTGCCAAACTCCGGAGAAGTTGCTTTACAAATGTTGGGGTTCATTTTTTACTTTATTTGTTGAGAAAATGAAAAATTCGTAGCTAAAGCTACGTCTTATTGAAGAAAAGGGATCGTTTTTATTTTCACTGCCCAAATCTAATAAAATCTATAAAACCCCTGTGGGGTCAAAATGCTCATTCGTAGATGAATTCCTCAAGGGGTGTAGTTTCCAAAATGTGGTCACTTGTGGGAGGTTTCCACTGTTTTGTCCCTTCGGGGGCTTTGCAAATGCGACCTGGTCTCCGCAAACCATTCCTGCTAAATTTGAGCTCTAAAAGCCAAATAGCGCTCTCTTTCAAGCCCTGCCGTGTGTCCAAACAGCCATTTATGACCACATGCGGGGTATTGTTTTGATCGGATGAAATGGTTACAAATTTTGTGGCGTTTTTTCTCCTTTAGTCCTTGTGGAGATGACAAAAAATTAGCTAAATCTACATTTTCTTTGAAAGAATGTAGATTTTCATTTTCACGGCCTACTTCCAATCATTTCTGCATTAAACCGGTCGGGTCAAAATGCTCACTGTACCCCTAGATCATTTCCTTGAGGGGTCTAGTTTCCCAAATGGGGTCACTTTTGGGGGATTTCCACTTTTGGCACCTCAAGAGCCCTTCAAACCTGACATGGTGCCTAAAATATTTTCAAATAAAAAGGAGACTCCCAAAATCCTCTAGGTGCTCCTTTGCTTCTGAGGCCGATGCTTCAGTTTATAAGCGCACTAGGGCCACATGTGGGATATTTCTAAAAGCTGCACAATCTGGGCAATAAATAATGAGTTCTGTTTCTTTGGTAAAACCTTCTGTTTTACAAAAAAACTAAATGGATTAAAAATGAATTTCTGCAAAAAAAAAAAAAAAGAAATTTGTAAATTTCACCTCTACTTTGCTTCAATTCCAGTGAAACCTCTAAAGGGTTAAGAAACTTTCTAAATGCTGTTTTGAATACTTTAATGGGTGAAGTTTTTAAAATTGGGTGACTTATTGGGGGTTTCTAATATATGAGGCCCTCAAAGCCACTTCACAACTGAACTGGCCCCTGTAAAAATACCCTTCTGACATTTTCTTGAAAATGTGAGAAATTGCAGCTAAAGTTCTTAGCCTTGCAACGTCCTCGAAAAATAAAAGAATGTTAAAAAAAACGTTGCCAAACTAAAGTAGACATATTGGGGATGTTAGTTAGCAACAATTTTGTTTGGTATAACTGCCTGTCTTACAAGCAGATATAATTAAATTAAGAAAAATGCAAATTTTTAAAATTTTTCACAATTAAATACTGAGTGTATCGAGCAAATTTTGCCAGTAACATAAAGTCCAATGTGCCACGAGAAAACAAACTCAGAATTGCTTGGATAGGTAAAAGCATTCCGAAGTTATTACCACATAAATTGACATGTCCGATTTGAAAAATGAGGCTGTCAGGAAGATCAAAAGTGGCCAAAGCGGGAAGGGGTTAATTTCCCCTTGTAGATTTTCTATATTTTTTTGTAATCGGGATTCACATATTGTGAATTCCAGTAGGGAATTAAATGCCTGTATGTCACTGATTTTCTTTTTCAAGTTGTCTACTGATTTTAGAAAAATCACGCTTCTGAAACTCGAGAAGGTAATTGAGCATACGTAAAGAATTGCCGGTAAGAAGATCCTCCCACCCTTTAATGAAATCAATGTCACCACGATGTGAATTGGGAGTGATATTAATGCGTAAACCCCTATATAAAATTTTTTGTTGTATATATGTTTCTAAGCTGGCAATTTCCCAGCATGATCTCACATATCGCCTATAAGTCTTCTGTAGGTCTTTGAAAGCTGTATTTATGTCAGATTGTTGGGGGTATGTTCTCCATAGAAAATGCAAAAGCAGCCTCAGCTCATTGAAAATCTGTCATCTGAGGCTGCTTTTGCATTTTCTATGGAGAACATACCCCCAACAATCTGACATAAATACAGCTTTCAAAGACCTACAGAAGACTTATAGGCGATATGTGAGATCATGCTGGGAAATTGCCAGCTTAGAAACATATATACAACAAAAAAATTTATATAGGGGTTTACGCATTAATATCGCTCCCAATTCACATCGTGGTGATGTTGATTTCATTAAAGGGTGGGAGGATCTTCTTACCAGCAATTCTTTACGTATGCTCAATTACCTTCTCGAGTTTCAGAAGCGTGATTTTTCTAAAATCAGTAGACAACTTGAAAAAGAAAATCAGTGACATACAGGCATTTAATTCCCTACTGGAATTCACAATATGTGAATCCCGATTACAAAAAAATATAGAAAATCTACAAGGGGAAATTAACCCCTTCCCGCTTTGGCCACTTTTGATCTTCCTGACAGCCTCATTTTTCAAATCGGACATGTCAATTTATGTGGTAATAACTTCGGAATGCTTTTACCTATCCAAGCAATTCTGAGTTTGTTTTCTCGTGGCACATTGGACTTTATGTTACTGGCAAAATTTGCTCAATACACTCAGTATTTAATTGTGAAAAATTTTAAAAATTAGCATTTTTCTTAATTTAAATGTATCTGCTTGTAAGACAGGCAGTTATATCAAACAAAATTGTTGCTAACTAACATCCCCAATATGTCTACTTTAGTTTGCATCGTTTTTTTAACATTCTTTTATTTTTCGAGGACGTTACAAGGCTAAGAACTTTAGCTGCAATTTCTCACATTTTCAAGAAAATTTCAGAAGGGTATTTTTACAGGGGCCAGTTCAGTTGTGAAGTGGCTTTGAGGGCCTTATATATTAGAAACCCCCAATAAGTCACCCAATTTTAAAAACTTCACCCTTTAAAGTATTCAAAACAGCATTTAGAAAGTTTCTTAACCCTTTAGAGGTTTCACTGGACTTGAAGCAAAGTAGAGGTGAAATATACAAATTTTTTTTTTTTTTGTTGCAGAAATTCATTTTTAATCCATTTTTTTTTGTAACACAGAAGGTTTTACCAGAGAAACACAACTCCATATTTATTGCCCAGATTGTGCAGCTTTTAGAAATATCCCACATGTGGCCCTAGTGCGCTTATAGACTGAAGCATCGGCCTCAGAAGCAAAGGAGCACCTAGAGGATTTTGGGAGTCTCCTTTTTATTAGAAAATATTTTAGGCACCATGTCGGGTTTGAAGGGCTCTTGCGGTGCCAAAAGTGGAAATCCCCCAAAAGTGACCCCATTTGGGAAACTAGACCCCTCAAGGAAATGATCTAGGGGTATAGTGATCATTTTGACCCGACGGGTTTAATGCAGAAATGATTGGAAGTAGGCCGTGAAAATGAAAATCTACATTCTTTCAACGAAAATGTAGGTTTAGCTAATTTTTTCTCATCTCCACAAGGACTAAAGGAGAAAAAACGCCACAAAATTTGTAACAATTTCATCCGAGTAAAACAATACCCCGCATGTGGTCATAAACGGCTGTTTGGACACACGGCAGGGCTTGAAAGAGAGAGAGCGCTATTTGGCTTTTAGAGCTCAAATTTAGCAGGAATGGTTTGCGGAGACCAGGTTGCATTTACAAAGCCCCCGAAGGGACAAAACAGTGGAAACCTCCCACAAGTGACCACATTTTGGAAACTACACCCCTTGAGGAATTAATCTACGGGTGAGCATTTTGACCCCACAGGGGTTTTATAGATTTTATTAGAATTGGGCAGTGAAAATAAAAACTATCCCTTTTCTTCAATAAGACGTAGCTTTAGCTACGAATGTTTCATTTTCTCAACAAATAAAGGAAAAAATGAACCCCAACATTTGTAAAGCAACTTCTCCTGAGTACGGCAATACCCCATATGTGGTCATAAACTGCTGTTTGGGCACACGGCAGGGCTCAGGACGGGAGGAGCACTATTTGGCTTTTGGAGCACAGATTTTGAGATTGATTTCTTGGCACCATGTCGCTATTGCAAAGCCCCTAAGGAACCAGTTAAGTGGAAACTCCCCAAAAGAGACTCCATTTAGTAAACTACACCCCTTGAGGAATTCATCTAGGGTTGTAGTGAGCATTTTGACCCCATAGGGGATTTATAGATTTTATTCGGATTGGGCAGTGAATATAAAAGCAAATTCCTTTTCTTCATTAAGACGTAGCTTTAGCTCAAAATTTTTAATTTTCTCAATAAATAAAGGAAAAAAAGAACCACAACATTTGTAAAGCAATTTCTCCCGAGTACGGCAATACCCCATATGTGGTCAAAAACTGCTGTTTGGGCACACGGCAGGGCTCAGAAGGGAAGGAGCGCCATTTGGCTTTTTGAGTACAGATTTTGCTGGATTGGTTTCTGGTCGCTATGTCGCATTTGCAAAGCCCCTGTGGAACCAAAACAGTGGAAACCCCCCCCCCCACAAGTGACCCCATTTTGGAAACAACACCCCTCAAGGTATTCACCTAGGGGTGTAGCGGGCATTTTAACCCCGCAGATGTTTTGCAGAAATTAGTGTGCACTCGATGTTGCAGAGTGAAAATTTAATTTTTTTCCATAGATATGCCAATATGTGGTGCCCAGTTTGTGCCACTATAACAAGACAAGAGCACTAATTATCATGCTGTGTTTCCCAGTTTTAGAAACAACCTAAATGTGGCCCTAATCTTTTGCCTGGAATATCGATAGGGCTCAGTAGTGAGAGAGTACCATGCGAAATTAAGGCCTAATTTGGCAAATTACACAGTATTGGTTCACAATTGCAGAGGCTTTGATGTGAAATCATAAAAGAAACCCCTGAGAAGTGACCCCATTTTGGAAACTGCACCCCTCAAGGCATTTATTAAGGGGCATAGTGAGCATTTTCACCACAAAGGTCTTTTCCATAAATGATTGCGCTGCGAACGGTGCAAAGTAAAAATTAAAATGTTTCCCGAGATGTGGCATTTCAGTGGCAAATAGGTCGTGCCCAGTTTGTGTCACTGGAGACACACACCCCAACATTTTTTAAAAGGGTTCTCCCGGGTATGGTGATGCCATTTATATGGAAGTAAACTGCTGTTTGGGCACACTGTAGGGGCACATGTAAGCTGGGCAGGGTACATCAGGGGCATAGTCAGGTGGTATAATAATGGGGTAAACTATAAAATGATCCATAGATGTGTGTTACGCTGTGGAGCAATCCTTTCTGCACAGGCCGGTGTCGCACTGATAAATGTCCTTTCTTATGCCCCTTTTGGTCCACACTCCGCACCTTTGCAGTTTGGGAAATTTTGCTGGGAAGTGTTGTCCTGGTATAATACGGGCACCCTCGTTTCCAGCGGATATGTTTGGGCCCTCCCCTTCCTGGTTCCCTAATTTTAGGTCCTTGATAAATCGCCACTTGAAACAGAAGAAATTTTCCCCTCGGGCACAACTGCATATTTTTCTTTCCTGACTTATTGGAGCCTTAACTAATTTTATTTTTTCATAGACGTAGCGGTATGAGGGCTGTTTTTTTGCGGGACGAGCTGTAGTTATTATTGGTACCATTTTGGGGTACATGTGACTTTTTCATCACTTGTTATCCTTTTATTTTGGGAGGCCAGGTGATCAAAAAACGTCAATTCTGGCATAGGTTTTTTTTATACAGCGTTCACCACGCGTTATAAATTACATGTTCACTTTATTCTGCGGGTCAGTACGATTCCGGCGATACCCGATTTATAGAACTTTTTTTATGTTTTACAACTTTTTGCACAATAAAATTACTTTTGTAAAATGAATGTATTTTTTCTGTCTCCAAGTTGTAAGAGCCATAACGTTGAATTTTTTCGTTGATGGAGCTGCACGAGGGCTTGTATTCTGAGAGACGAGCTATAGTTTTTATTGGTACCATTTTTGGATAAATGCGACTTTTTGTTTCAATTTTTGGAAGACAAAGTGACCAAAAAAAAAAGCAATTCTGCCATTATTTTTGAGATATTTTTTACGGCGTTCACTGCGCGGGACAAAACAATATTTTTATAGTTCAGGTTGTTACGGATGCGGCGATAGCAAATATGTATGGCTTTATCTATTTTTTTCAATAATAAATGACTTGATAAGGTAAAAAGGGCGATCGTGTTCTATATTATTACTTGAAACATATTTTATTACAACCTTTATTTTTACTTTTTTTTTACACTTTTCTTTAGTCCCACTAGGGGACTTGAAGGTCCAACTGTTTGACGTTCTAATACATAGCACTACCTATGTAGTGCAATGTATTAGAACTGTCAGTTATTCACTGACAGCAAGCCAATCCAGCTCCGGTCGGGACCTCTAATCGGCCTCCGTAATGGCAGACAGGAGGCCATTGTTAGGCCTCCTGTTGCCATAGTAGCAGTTGGCAGTCTTGCTATTGCATGGCAGGCTGCCGATTTGCTACAAACCACTAAGATGCAGCAATCGCTTTGCATCGCTGTATCTAAGGGGTTAATGGCAGGAATCGGAGCTAGCTGCCACCCGGCGGTGATGGTGCGGGCTCAGCTCATGAGCCCGCGCTATCACCGCGACGTAATGGTACTGCTTTTCTCGGGAAGACCTGCCCGACAGCGCCGTATATATACGGCGGATGTCGGGAAGGGGATAAGGATAGGAAACATCGGAAATACGTGCGAGACCGTAGAGATTTTGATACTGGACAAGTGTACATTCGTAGATCACGTCCCACCTATAATCAAGATACAAGATATAACCGTAAAACGAGATATACCGATCAGTCAGAGTCTGACCTTTCAGGTGCAGACGATTCTAGACAATTAAACGAACAAGTGAGATTAGGGACCAAACGTAAAATTAGAAATCTGAATCACATTCCTCTGAAAAAAGCAGCAGGATCCTCTGAGACATCTAGATCACAAGTTCATACTTAGCCTAATATTCAGCCTAACGCTGCACCCTGCAGACCATATCCCACGTATGGGGGCCACCTATAACCTCTACAGCACCATCCTTATCTACCAATTCACTTACCTATTCAACATCAGCCATGACATCCAATTCTATCGGATCAATGGAACATGTGGCTGGTACGAATATTCTATGTCCAATAGGGACTTCTACAGTCCCCCCCCCCCCCCAATGCTTTTCCTTTTTTGGGACCAGCAACATTACGATGGGGACCCAATCACAATTAGCATTAGGACGAGATCTAACAAGGGATGATACAATAGAAAGTGAAATGCAGATTTTCAATCTCTCTCCTTACCAACTTGGTTTCCATCAGGAGCGTCTTTTACGTAGGGGCTTGTCCTACTCCTCAACACCGGCAAAAGATGATTTTTTTATGGATTAAAGACATCAATTTGTTTGCCAGAAAACTTGCATTCCATAAGTATCACAAAGCAAATTCACAGGATAATGGTGATATTGATCGTAGAGAGAGGAGGCCCCTTAAGGCCTTGGAGGATTTGTATGATGAGAATGAATATCCAGCGAGTGAGGCAATTGGTCCCTTTTTTACATTGCGTCCTAAATCTAAGGCTGGGTTCACACGAGCACATTAACGTCCGTAATGGACGGACGTATTTCGGCCGCAAGTCCCGGACCGAACACACTGCAGGGAGCCGGGCTCCTAGCATCATAGTTATGTACGACACTAGGAGTCCCTGCCTCTCCGTGGAACTACTGTCCCGTACTGAAAACATGATTACAGTACGGGACCCTGCACTGAGTTCGGTCCGGGACTTCCAGCCGAAATACGTCCGTCCATAATGTGCTCGTGTGAACCCAGCCTAAGAGTACACCTCCGTTATCACAGTACTCGCACATAGATACTTCTGTAAAAATGGTCAGTACAGATTTACGACAACTCAGAACAAAGCTCTAGAGTCTTTGATAATCTCAGTAAAAGTGAACAATTGGCTCTGGAAGAATTATCCAGGAATGAAGATCTCATTTTTAAGCCATCAGATAAAGGTGGGATCATAGTGATCATGGACCGCACTGACTATGTGAGTATGGTCCAGAGGTTACTTGGTGACACCACCACATATATAATCCTGGATAGTAATCCCACTGATAAATTTCTATCTCACCTACGGAATATACTTCCTGAAACTAAAACTAAAGATCTTATCACACGAGATGAACTCAAACAAATGTTTAACCCTGCACCTACTTTGGCTACTTTCTATGCACTGCCGAAGGTCCATATGGCCTCTCACCCTGTCCCTGGCAGGCCTATAGTCTCGGGCAATGATAACTTAACATAAGGGATCAGCACTTATATTGATGACATTTTATCATCTTTTGTCCCTTCCATCCTTCTTGCGGGATTCTAAGGACCCCGTCACCAGGATTCACGAAATTCATATAACAGAGACTAATCTTATAGAAAGTATCGATGTAGAATCGTTATACACAAATATACAACACAACTTCGGCCTCGCAGCCGTCACACACTTTCTCAGCACCCGGGGGATTCAGTTTGTCACCCAACAAATTTGTTCTTCCACTTCTTGATTTTCTTTTAACACACAATTATTTCACATTCGCTGGTAAAATTTACCATCAATTAAAAGGCACCGCGATGGGCACAGTTTGTGCACCCACTTATGCAAACTTATTTTCGGGGTGGTGGGAATATTTTCACGTTTTTTCTGAAGATCTTCTGTTTTACATTTCTCACATTTTGTTTTGGGGTCGTTATATTGATGATATTTTGATTTTATGGGATGGTGAAGAGACAATATTTTCTCACGATGCTTAACAATAATACCATTTGTATGAAGTTCACTTATGAAATTCATGAAACTGAGATTAATTTCCTTGACTTGAGAATCTCTTTGGATCCTGGCGGCAGTGTACATAATGACATCTCTCATAAACCTACTGCCACTAATAGTTTTCTACATTGGAATAGCGATCATCCACCAAGCCTGAAGAAGGGAATCCCTATAGGTCAGCACCTACGAGCTACAAGAAACTGTTCTAACGATCCTGCTTTCCAACAAGAATGTGACACCTTATATCGAAAATTTAGAGCACGAGGCTACCCCAAAAAAAATCTTATGCCTGTGCGACAGACTGAACGGATCTTCTTATTAATCGAAGTAAGAATTCGGGAGAAATGAGTAGTAACATTAGATGTATTGGGACTTATGACGTTTGGTCCCAGAGAGTGAATACCATCTTAGAAAAACATTGGCCCATTATTTTGGCCGATCCTGATCTACATGAGGTGCTAAATAGTAGCCCAAGTCTAACTTACCGTAGGGGTAGAAATTTGAGAGAATTTTTGGTTCACAGCCACTACTGAAAACCATCTATACCACGTGATACACGGCTCCCCTCACCTATCTCTGGTTCCTATCCATGTGGACATTGTTCCTTCTGCCCTCTTATGCCAGAAATGAAGACATTTGTCAATCCTTCTAATGGGAAGTCCTATGAGATCAGACAGTTTATTACCTGCCAGAGTGCGGGGGTTGTATATATTGCACAATGCCCATGCCCTAAAGTTCATGTAGGCAAAACCATCCAACAATTTAGAAGAATCTCCAAGTATCTAAGTTCCATTAAGCGAAGAGAAGAAACCCCGCTGTCCAGACACACGAGATGTGTGCATGAGAATGACACCAGATCCATCCAGTCTTGGGGTATCACCGTGCTGAAACCTGGTCCCAGAGGAGGTCATTTACACCGTAGGTCGTTACAGGAGGAAGCGCGGTGGATTTACAGCCTAGACAGCCTTAGTCCTGGTGGACTCCATGACGGCTTCACTTTTGTGGCTTCTTGTGAATTATAATAACAATAACCTGTAAATCCTGAACTTGCTTCGAGCTCTGCAGACAATTTTGCATTTTCTAATAATTCTTGTTTTTCGAATACTGTTACCACAGGTTTAACCCTACAAATACCTTCCAATGTGGTGGCGTTCGCACATTAAGCTTTACTAGTTCTTTGTCTTTGAATATGTTTACACATTGCTGATGTCTCCATTTATTTGAGGTTATTCTCTGAATTTTTTATATATTCATACAAAGATCTTTCTTTTGATAATTCATCTACGTGCCCTAATCTATAGGTGATCTGGTTATTATTATTGAGCAATATCTCAGCTCATTGATGTGTAGTGATCTCGTCTTTATATTCTTGACAGTTCTCCTACCTAGTAGAGCGCTGTCCGTATATAGACTAATATTTTCTATATCGCCTTATCAATAATTATAGGTTATTGATAGTGGAATATTGTTCTCTTATTATAATCAATCTTTCTAATGTACTTAAACTTGTATTTTCCACTACCTTCTGTCAGTCAAGTCCACTGACGGGTGCGGTGGCTTTCTTTCCTTTATACCTGGTACTTCTGTGATAGATATCTCTGTATTATTACTAGGAGTACGGATGTGCTTCATATTCTAAGTCCACTGACATGCGCAGGGAACGGATTTTCATACTTATCTATTTGGCGATATCTTCTTCTACTACTCAGGCGTGAAAGCGAGTCCTCTATTGGCCGGGTAGTAGCGCTACGGGATTGGAGTACACTGCTGTCAATCATTCTTACCACAAGAGCGATAGCGAGTCTCTTATTGGTTGGGCGCTGCCTGTGCTTGATTGGAGCAAATCTTTTTACATAGGGGCCTGTCTTATGAGCATCACCCTGATTGGTAGCATCAGTTTAGCGGATGTCACAAGTGAGGTCATAAATAGAAGACTCGGTCGCGTTCGCCGCCATTGGCCCCTTTTAACCCTTTTAACCTCTTTTTAAAATTCAATGTGTTCTGACAATTCTAAGACCTTTTTCCAGCGGACTCCAGCCGCGAATTCTAGTGGTCTCATACAGGCAGTGCGGCCATCAGAGGTGGTGGTCTGACTCTGCACGCAGAGTACAGACTACAGGGCAATATCCGCATTACTATATAGCGACTTTCAGTTCACATTGCGCTTTTAATCTTCATTTCTATGCTTAATAGTCATTTACAATAAAGTTATACGTTATAATATTAGTAAGTGTTCAATAGGTACCTGGGAAACAAGGGATCATCTTTTTGCCATTGGCAATATTGATGTATAGAATATAGATCACCTGTATACAGGCAGCTGTCACATATGTACTGTATATAATATAGATCACCTGTATAATATTGTGCTGGGGAGGGGGATTGTTATTATTGGAAATGGCTGGAGTCTGTATGTGATAAATCATTCTTTCCATGTGTCCTATATAATATGACATATCCAGTATATGAAGATGTCGTATATAATGTGTGTAGGGCTTCGGTCCAGCCTGTCTCTTCTGCATTATACATGGTGCTGTTGTTGGTGGTCTGCTCCAGGTGTTCTGTTTAGTACACCTAAGCCTGCTCTCCTGTCGTTGCTGCTGTTTTCCTTTCTTCCTCCATCTGCTGCTGACGTGGTGGCTCTGGTGTAGGTGACAGACGAGTACATATGTGTCAGGCAGTATATGACATATACGCACTCATGCATTTCTGTTTCTTGCTCCGTTCTGCTGTGTCCTCTGAGGTTTTATCATCGTGATGTCCCGTTATATACCTGTAGACAGTAGTGTTATATTGCCGGATCCCACCACCTCAGGACATCTCCTCACAAGGGTTAGATAAGGGACGGTGGTACTGCTGTAGACCAATGGATGGCGCTAGTGAATAGCATTCTACAGTTGTAGTCTATAACCTTATTTAGCTGGAGACACTTGGAGGGGGCTGAAAGAAGCATGAGCTGCATGTATAGGAGTGCGGACCTTCATTATAGGAGCTTATCTGTCAACAAGCTTGCTGACTGTTTCCAATAACAACCAGCAGAAGTGTGAATGTGGCTCTGGAGTGTAATACAGAAAAGAAGTCTAGATAAAGAAAAATAAACACGTTACTGAAGTTTCCTTAGGAAATGATATAACCAACTAGAAACATCCAGTGTGACAAGTGGCAGTGATATTCTGCTGGTACAAAGTCCAGGTCTACACTCCTGACTAATGTCCAGCGCCTGGGATATGGTCCTAACCCCAGAGCCGACTGCAGTTATAGAGCAGCTCAGGATCACGACAATAAGTGAATGTTCATTAGAAGAAAAAAAAATCCTATTCCTACATGGAAACCATATACAAGTTGCTGTTGACAGATCTGTTATTGTGTGTCTCTAAGTGAGTGCACGGTGAAGTCTTAGGGTATGTGCACACACACTAATTACGTCCGTAATTGACGGACGTATTTCGCACGCAAGTCCCGGACCGAACACAGTGCAGGGAGCTGGGCTCCTAGCATCATACTTATGTACGATGCTAGGAGTCCCTGCCTCGCTGCAGGACAACTGTCCCGTACTGTAATCATGTTTTCAGTACGGGACAGTTGTCTTGCAGCGAGGCAGGGACTCCTAGCATCGTACATAAATATGATGCTAGGAGCCCGGCTCCCTGCACTGTGTTCGGTCCGGGACTTGCGGCCGAAATACGTCCGTCAATTACGGACGTAATTAGTGTGTGTGCACATACCCTTATAGTGAATGCCTTTAATGTTTCGTTAACACCCGATGTAAGTATTGGCTATTCACATGTTAGCCTCTGTTCACATTTGCGCAGTGTCGGGTACGCTGTATGATGGATACAACCAGCACGCAACAGACCCCACTGACTTATAATGGGGTCCGTCAAGGTTTCTGATGCATGCAGTGGTATTTTTCCCTTCAAATATGACCGAATTTGCAACTGCGACGGAATCTGCAATACAAATGTGAACACAGACTAATGGTGCTGATGTAGTAATGACCAGATTATCTACACAAGTCATTACCTTTAGGGTGCATTCACACGTGGTGGCCATATAAGTCATTGAGTTGCTCATAAGCCTCGGAAAGCTGGGTGATCTCCCAACTTTACCAAACTCCTGAATGGCAAATCTGCCTAGTTTGGCTGCGATTACCGTAGTGGCTCTGAGGTTGGCACCGTTATTTTCCAGCGCTAGAGTCCTGGGTTTAAATCCGGGGGCAAAATCTGCATGGGGTTTGGGTGTTCTCCGCGTGTTGGGGGTTCATGGATTTCCTTCTTCACGATGATTGGTTAATTGGCCCTAGTGAGTTTAAAGAGCCCCATACAATCTGTTTACAGCGCTGCAGACTATGTTAATGCTATATAAGCAATGGAAAAAGTTAGTCAGTGTGTCATTCATGACTCGGGAGAAAGGTGGGTGACCACTTCTGTAGTAGCTGTCCCCCTTCTGTCCCAGTAACAAACAGCTGAGCTGAATTTGGAGGAATTCTCTGTGTATTCTGCATAGGACCTGATAGATTTCTGCCTTATGAATCATTAGTGTTGGTGATCGCTATTAATCAGCATTGATGATCTGTGTTCTGTCTCTTTCTCTTGTCACTCTGCCCACGCCCGCCGAATGTCCCATCAGGAGCTTGATGAGGTAACGGTCACCCCCACCTAATCCTGTCATTTACCTTATTCTCTATCGGATGTTTGATTTTTCATTGTGATTTATTGGATCTGTTTATTACTATCCAACCAACCAACCAACCATCTATTTATCCATCAATCCATCTATTCATCCATCCATCCATCCATCTATTCATTCATTCATTCATTCATCCATCCTTCCATCCATCCATTCA
Organism: Rhinoderma darwinii; assembly: GCF_050947455.1. NCBI lineage: Eukaryota > Metazoa > Chordata > Amphibia > Anura > Rhinodermatidae > Rhinoderma > Rhinoderma darwinii. Next base: position 12,957,370 of record NC_134699.1, on the reverse strand, counting down.
TCCATCCATCCATTCATTCATTCGTCCACCCATCTATTCAGTCATCGATCAATCCATCTGCTCTGGAGCAATAACAAATTGTTGCAAAAAAAACAAACAAACAACCAGAAAAAACATAAATCTATATATATCTATCCATTAAAGGGATTGTCCAGACTGAGGGCTATTTTTTATACTGATGACCTATCCACGGGATCACCCGGACCCCGCACCGATCAGCTGTTCCGGCTGCCTCCGGTATGCTATGCAGGGTCGTGCCGGAAGCAGAAGGCTCCGATCACATTATAGCGGCCGCGTTTCAGTACTGGAGCTCTGTTCCCATTCAACTGAATGGTACTGCAGCACGACTGCTATACGGTGATCGGAGCCTTCTGCTTCCGGCACGACCCTGCATAGCATACCGGAAGCAGCCGGAACAGCTGATCGCTGCGGGGTCCGGGTGATTCTGTGGATAGGTCACCAGTATAAAAAACAGCCCACAACCTTGACAACCATTTTAAGTAAAATAATGATACTGGCAATTCTAACTTCCCAGACCAGTGATCAGTGTGTTTGGATTGGGTAACTATGGATAGTAGTTCGGCTCTATTCACATTAGTATCATGGATTGCATTTTTACAGGATCCATGATGAATATGACAGATCTGTTTGGCACAGGATCCCAGAGCCGTAGACAATGCCAGTGTGAACAGAGACTTGTCTGATGTATATAGGGCAGCCTGTATGGTTGGGACATATATTAGGAAGCTGTCCTCTGTTATTTGAGGCAGGGGCCATAACAGACTTGGGCTGTGTTGTTCTGCATGTCTCCCCCTTTTCATCCCCATTTCTGACCATATCCTTTTGTTTCTCAGCTTGCAGATGATCGTATGGCATTGGTGTCGGACATTAGTCTGGATCCAGAAGCTGCCATTGGGGTCACCAGGCGACTGTCTCCAAAATGGGTGGATGGAGTGCAAGAAGTAAGATACACATTGTCACGTATCTGTGTACTTATAGTTGAAGGCGAACGTGAAGAATAAGGTCCATGTACAAAACATCTGTCGTATTGCATCTCAGCCCCATTTACTTCAATGGAGCTGAGCTGCAATACCTGACACAACCCGTAAACCTGTGTCGCGCTGTTTTTGAGTGAAAGCAGCCATGTTTTGCTAATCTTGGATAACCCCTTTATTTTTCTGATGCAGAGCTCCAAGTCACCTGTGTAGTCATAGAGTTAAATGATACAATTCTGGCTGCCTGTGGTCACCACTAGGGGGAGTTGGCTGCATACGGTTTTATTATTGAGTTCAAGGTATATGCAGTAAAATCGTCTCATTGTGTTCCAGATCCAGTATGACGTTACACGTATTAAGCAGAAGATGAAGGAACTTGCCAGCTTACATGACAAGCACTTAAACCGACCAACGTTAGATGACAGCACAGAAGAGGAGCACGCCATCGAGATCACCACTCAGGAGGTCACGCAGGTAACGTGGAGTATTATCAGGCGCAGGTCATATACTCGCCTGCACTGGTGCTATAATGAGACCCGTTGTCTTGTAGATGTTCCACCGGTGTCAGAGGGCAGTGCAGGCCTTACAGAGCCGAGCGCGGAACTGCACCGAGCAGGAGGAGCGAGTGTTACGCAACGTCGTCTCCTCACTGGCACAGTCTCTGCAGGATCTCTCCACAAACTTCAGACATACCCAGTCCGATTATCTCAAAAGTAAGAGCCACTGTGAGGATGGAAGTTTCACTTCTGCGTGTATCTGTAGCATCGGATCATTGGTGTCAATGTGATTCCAGACTTACCTCTAATTGTCTTATAGGAATGAAGAATCGAGAAGAAAGATCTAAGCATTTCTTTGATACCTCCGTTCCCCTCATGGACGACGGAGAGGACAATACTTTATATGATAGGGTAAGAATAATCTTGTCATTCTTTCTCAATAGGTTTCTCTTATTAAAGCCGCAGCAGCGATCAGACGATCACTGCGGGTCCGGCTCCAGTTATCCCTGGTAAACCGCTGATTTTACCAGCTCTCCGTTCTTTCTTATAGAGGGGGATTCCGAGTGGGTGACACCCCTTCCATGACATCCATGTGCCCTGATGGGGATAACATGAGACACTTTAACCCTAAATACACTGTAACTCAATTGTTTTCTACACCCCATGTTCTGGTCCTAAAATAGCCAGTTACAGGTGACAATAGTCCCCTGTGGTCACAGACAGAGCTGATCTGCCATGCAGGGGGCACCCAGCCATCACTGGGTCCAATAGAGTCAGTGGCATTGCACATGATGAAATAGAGAAAACAGAATAAACACCCAGGCACCGTGCCCACTTGATTGTGGGAGCTTTAAACCTGTGTCGTTCATTTATACTGTCTGGTCCTTCACGGGTTAATTTGTAGTGAGTTTAGTTGACCTGTGCAGGTATTTTAATTCAATATTCACATAGAAGACGTTGTCACAGCTCCACCCTTTGTTTTTCCACCACAGAGATTGATGGCATGTTGTTAGCGGCAGAGGAGCGCTGGAGTTCGACTAGCGCCGCGACCACTTTCGTTCGAGGCATCTGTCAGGGTCCCAGCAGTCAGACCCCGACAGATGTCAATGATGGCATATTATCAATGTCTGTGGTTGGAATATGCCTTAATTCCTCGGATTTGTGTGGCCTCTGTTAAGTGACTTTAATGGGAACTATGTAAAGTGTTGGGTGACAGCAAAGGAAAAATGCATCATCTAATATGTAAAAGCTTCTCCGCTGATGATGCCATGCCTGGCTGTATACAGCATGTAAGTCCTGAGTCTGACACTTGTCTTCTTTGCCCAGGGATTCTCAGATGACCAGCTGGTTCTCGTACAGCAGAATACAATAATTGTGGAGGAGCGGGAGCGGGAGATCCGTCAGATTGTACAGTCCATCTCTGACCTGAACGAGGTGTTCAGGGAGCTGGCAACCATGGTGGTGGAACAGGTACCGGCAATGCGTCCGGCAGTCTTATAAGCGTCGTCGTCGTCTTTCGTCTTCTAAGCCTGGATTTCTTTTGTTCTAGGGCACAGTTCTTGACAGGATTGACTACAATGTTGAGCAGTCCTGTGTTAAAACCGAGGAGGGGCTGAAACAATTGCATAAGGTAAGTAACTTTATATTAAAGGGGTTGTCCAGGCATGGGGGGGGGGTCATACTGATGACCTATCCTATGGATAGGTCATCAGTATATGATCAGTGGGGGTCCGATCAGCTGTTCCGAACTATATACTGATCACGTGGATAGGTCATCAGTATGAAAAACCGCCCGTGCCTGGACAGCCCCTTTAAGTTAGAGCCTTTCTCTTCTGGGTCCTCCCCTATGTTCCTCTCAGTTCAGACAGCTTAGAACTTATAATGTTGCTTCCTCTTGCATGTTTCAATCTGAAAATAGATGAAACAAGTCTGCGTAGCAGGGAGAGGCAGCCGGTTGTATAGTATAAAACTTCAGACACCAGCTCTAGTGGTTGCGGTTTGCAGAGGTTTTTCATTATTTGCTGCACAGCAGGGGATCCCCATCCTGTGGTTCTGAAGATGTTGCAAAACTACAACTCCCAACAAGCACCCGTCAATGTAGCTGTGTGAGGCTCGTTTTTTCTGGGACGAAGTCTATTTTTCAATGCCACAATTATGTTTTTGGTCTTTTTTCATAAACCTTTACTTTAGTCCCACTAAGGGACATATTACTGCGATCACTTCTATAATATATTGCAATGTATTATGCCTGTCACATAGACATGGCAAGCCTGGGGGTGCCGATCTGTCAAACTGCGGCATCTGAGGGGTTAAACGACTAATAACCTTTGCAGCGGGATGATGGGTGTATATGACACACACTGGTGATGGGGCATGCACAGTCCCCGTGCCCTCACTGTACAAGGGTTCACAGCACGAACTGCACCATTTACGGCCCATTTGGCGCAGGGCAGGAAGGGGTTATAACTTTGCCATGTGCGTCCCTGTCCGGCGTCCCTTAGGTGGGCTGTAATGTGTCTACTCCCCTTCATTCCACGTCGTCTTCTTGTTTCGCAGGCGGAGCAGTACCAGAAGAAGAACCGCAAGATGCTGGCCATTTTAATTCTGTCTGTCCTTGTGATTGTTCTGATCGTCGTGCTCATTGGTGTGAAGTCTTAAGTAGGTCATTTTACCTTTATTTCTATTCGTTTGGACTCTTTGGTTTTGGACACTCCTGTGATCTCAGAGGGTTAGTTTTTCTCCCTCGTGCCTTCCCATGTGTTCATCAAAATCAAGATTTTTATTTTTTTTGGTGTGCTGAGGACCTGAAGTCAATTTAACACTGAAGAAACAAATACTAAAGCCCGATCTCTGTTTATTATGTGGACGTTTTACTTGGTTGCTGTGATTTCTGACATTTTCATACAATGGACTGAGGACCAAAGCAGTGCTGGCGGATGTTTTGTACTCAATGTAAAGAACACTATCGCTTCACATGGTATCTGTAGGTGCAATCTGAGGCCTGACCTCTAGGGAGCGCTGCGTAATGGGGATACATAGAACTGACTTGCTGCGGAGGAGTCTGCATATTGAGGTGTAGCAACGATCTGTCAATCCTCGGTGTTATTGTAAGGGAGAATCTGCACTTGGGACTATATTGGATGATGGGAGTAGACTGATCCTGAGGCTGTCGTCACTACCAAGAGACTACCAGCTGCTTAAAGTGTCACAAAAAACTGACTTGTCTTGCTATGTGTTTCAATTCCTTACCATTTTCAAGATCTCTTCTTGCTGTCAATGAATGGAAACGGGGGAAAAAATTAATTAAAAAAAAATGCATGGGTTATAAACCTGTCCTTACGTAGTCCTGCTCACACAGGTGCAGGTCTTGTTTCAAGAGAGAGGTCATACACTTAAAGGGAATCTCACCAGACAAACACCTTCAGTAAAGAGCTATAAATTATCTATAAGATGCTCATTGTATTGCGCTTAAGCGGATGCTTTGGAGCACCGTTCAAAAGTGTGTGCCATATGCCAATTGGTCGCAAAGAAACGCTTTCCCAGGGCTGCAACTCACAACCATGTGATGCCTATCGGCCAATCAGGCGCAGCAATTAGCAAATATGTAATAAACCCCCGCTTAAGCACATAGCGTATAGAGTCGACGCAATAAATACAGTTTGATGTAATCAGAACATATATATGTTCACAATCACTGACGGCAAGCGGAGGTCTTGAAAATGGTGAGGAATTAAAACACAAAGTATATTAGAGAGTTGCAGAACTTTTCAGAATTGAATAATGAAACATTGCACGAAACCCAAAAACCCATTTAAGGGTTTCTCCGGTCTTGATTGGCAGCTCATGCGTTAATCTGAAAACGGGGAAGTGTCTGTAGCTGTCAAGGCCATGATGTGAACTGCCGCCCCTCCCCCAGCGCGGTCACCTGTACTCCGCCTGCCGCATTAGCTGTAGATTCTAGAATTAGTGGAAATTGTGCCGTTCTGACACGTTGTAAATACTGTTATATGAAGAGAGAGTTGTATTCTTATTTATCGGGAGCCGGACGACCTCAGACCTGGACAAAGGTTTCTTTTCCTTCATTTCATTTCGCTGTCACTTTTCCATCCGCTCTCTGTGGCTGCAAATCATAAAACCAAAAATTGTGACTCCCATGTCTGGATCAGTTTGTGACTTTGCCCTTCAAGGTGGTGATGAGATTTTGTGTATATTTGTAATTTATAAGACTAAGTATTGGGGGGAAAATAGCAAACCTATTTTATTGGGAAAAGCTGCCGCTGTATGTTCCATGTAAGATAATGTACATGATGAGGAAATCCTCCGTGCATGGTGGGTGTAGTGCCCCTAATGCCCAGAGCCCTGCGGAGTGCATGTCTCCCGTGCTCGGGGTTATATCAGTGGGATCATTCGCAGAGCCTCTTCTCTTGTCATCCTGTTTATTATTTTGTCATTAAACTGTTGGAGTGATTGTCTATTATGTGACCGTTTATTTCCTATACAACATAATCTGCAGCGCTGTACACACCGACATCCGACCTAATTCCCATATCACGCCATATAATGGGGCTACATTCATAGGAAGCCAGATATGTCAGTAATGTTTGGAGTGTCCCATACATAGACACACAGATATGGTCTAGGAGGAAAATAGAGCAGAAGTGCAACATGTATATACATTACTGATCCTGAGTTACATTCTGTTTTATACTCCAGAGCTGCACTCACTATTCTGCTGGTGGAGTCACTGTGTACATACATTACATTACTTATCCTGTACTGATCCTGAGTTACATCCTGTATTATACTCCAGAGCTGCACTCACTATTCTGCTGGTGGAGTCACTGTGTACATACATTACATTACTTATCCTGTACTGATCCTGAGTTACATCCTGTATTATACTTCAGAGCTGCACTCACTATTCTGCTGGTGGAGTCACTGTGTACATACATTACATTACTTATCCTGTACTGATCCTGAGTTACATCCTGTATTATAGTCCAGAGCTGCACTCACTATTCTGCTGGTGGAGTCACTGTGTACATACATTACATTACTTATCCTGTACTGATCCAGAGTTACATCCTGTATTATACTCCAGAGCTGCTCTCACTATTCTGCTGGTGGAGTCACTGTGTACATTACATTACTTATCCTGTATTATACTCCAGAGCTGCACTCACTATTCTGCTGGTGGAGTCACTGTGTACATACATTACATTACTTATCCTGTACTGATCCTGAGTTACACCCTGTATTATACTCCAGAGCTGCACTCACTATTCTGCTGGTGGAGTCACTGTGTACATACATTACATTACTGATCCTGTATTACACAGAGAGTGTCCGCAGTATTCCCTATGTGTTGTGATGCAGTTCTTGGGACCCGCAGCCACCATGCCCAGCAGCCACACTTGTACTTATGTAGCGGTTTTACCTTTTTATCAGAATCTTCTAGATGTCATTATTTTGAGCCCCGTTGTCTTCTGACAGTTGGACGGTGCTGACTGGATATTCAGCAGCATAAACCAATAATAGAATCCATGAGAACGTGACTATTCCTGGGGGAACCTCATCTCCTCCCTATATGAAAGAAATCTGGCAATGGAGTGGGCAAAGCCGCATATAATCATAACCCCCCCCCCCCTCCATATGTACAGGATGAAATCACCTTCCCAATAACAAATGAAGCCTCTCTGTATTGCCACATGAATTTGGAGGCACACAGAGGTACAGTAGAGGCCCCATGCACCTGTATGGGAGACCTATTAGGGTTAATACAGCCGTGTACGTGAGCCCTAAGGCCGCATTTTAGCATCTGTATTATGGCCACAATATCCGGACTCCAGACCCCCGGTTAAACTAAACTTCGATCCACATAACCCACGTTTGGACTATGCACCAGATTTATTCTATGTGCATCTTCATCCTTTTTTTTACGATGAAGTTGCAGATTTTGCTGCAGAAATTTTATGCAACTGAAAATCAGTAACATTCATATGAATGGGTTGTTTCTACTTTCTGCTGCAAGTGCATGAATTTCTGCAGGTTCTGTTCGGATGGACTAGAGCTGATTTTCAGTCGCAGAACATTGCTGCAACAAAATCTACAATCTGTGTGACTGCGCCCCTGCTCTCAAATTTACAATTGAGTCCAGCAGGAAGATTTTACAGGTGTAGGAACCAATGATGACGTTTCTTTGTTCCGACCGGAATGTTGTGAGATTGGAACGTGGAACGCACAGACTTCCTGCCTCTAATCATTGGTCCTCGACCTGGAGGCAGAGCTCAGGAAAGACGAATGACTATCAGTTTACCAGCAAGCGAGAGGCGGGTCTACTCTTACCCGTAATATGATTGGCTGCTGTGCGGAAGGGCGGAGCTGGGGTTGACAGCGAGGTTTGGCGCGGCGCTGTGAGGGTAGCAGACGGTTCTGACATGGCCAATGTGCGGCTGGAGTTCAAATCGTGCGCCGGGGACGCAGACCCCCAGTCTAGGCCTGTGCTGATTCTGGGACAAGTACACAACTTGCAACGGGTGCTTTGGAACGATGTGAAAGGAAAGCTGCAGCCCAGGGTCACCGAGGAGGTGAGGAGACTTTCCGCAGGCCGGAACTTATCTGTGCCGCTCACTGTCCACGACCTTGTGTAAAAAATAAAACCCCACAAACTTGTAGGCGTGTCAGCTGCTCCTGCACTACAAGTCCCAGCATGCTCAGCTAACCGAGTGGTACTTGTAATAGAAGGACATTGCCAGGGAAAGGAGCGGTGGGTGCCCCGGCACTGCTTATTAACCAAGGGCAGGACTAGACATGTTGGTGGGCAGCGTTGTTATTTCCTGGACTGATCTAAATGGTTCCTGCAGCAACAAGTGGTCTGCAACCTGTGGCAAAACTACAACCCCCAGCATGCCCTGCCTGGAGTTGTAGTTCTGCAGCAGCAGGAGCGCCTCTCCCTGTTCCCAGCACCTTCTACATCCAGTCATATCGCGCTGCAGAGGGTATAGTACTATACAGCCCAGCATGCCTGCCTGCGGGAGTTGTAGTAGCCTGCCAGGCGTAGACGGTAATGTCCTTGTGTACAGAGTAGACTTTACCCCTCCGTTGTGCCACGGTTACAGATTAGATTTATTGCTCAGGGTCAATCTGCTGAGTATAAAGAGCAGGGTCCAGGTATGTCCCCAGCCCGAACCGATATATACTGGGCAAGGAGGTGCCCCCTATATACAGGGCATTATACGGGTCCTCCAGACCAGGGGCCACAACTCCTGTGATCACATCTTCTGCTTGTTTGCTGCCACACGGCATTCTGCCGCCATTCTGTGTAAACCTTTAAATGGCAAATTTTATTTTTAATAAAAAGATCAGTCAGTGTGTTTGGTGCAACTTTCTAAATAGTTTTTATTAAAAATAATTGTAACTTTTTTTTAGATACGGCTGCTTTGTATCCTGTATACAGAGCAGCTGTATCTAGCGCTATGACCTGAATCCGTCAGATCAGCGGGACTGATGGGTTCAGTGTCAGCGGGTCCTGCGTGTCTCTAAGTTTATAACTAAGGCCCCATGCACACGACCGTAAAATCGCCCGTAATTACGGACCCAATCATTTCTATGACGGACTGACACCACCTCGTATATTTATGGGAAGGTGTCCGTGCCATAGAAACTTAGCGAAAAAAGTATAATGTGCTTTTTTAAATTTTTTATTATTATATGGATGGTTGTCCGCGGAGGTCCGTGCCCGTAATTACAGGCACGGTCGTGTGCATGGGGCCGGAGGCTGCAAATGATGTCACCAACATGTTGCCTAGCAATGCTTAAGTAAATATGGATGCGCATCAGTAGCCGTCCGTATTTACGGAAGCTCCCATAGGCTTCTATGGGAGAGTCCGTGCCGTAATTACTGACAAGAATAGGACGGGTTGTATACATTTTTCAGCCCGGACACCCATCAGTGCAAATACAGAAAGGTGTCCGTGGCCAATAGAAATGAATGTGTCAGGAATTACTGATGAAATATACGGTCGTGTGCCTGGGGCCTTAGATGTGATCGATAACGGGTGTATCCTGCGTGTCAGAGACACAAGACCCGCTGATCTGACGGATTTGGGTCATAGCGCTAGATACAGCTGCTCTATATACAGGATAGAAAGCAGCTGTATGTCAAAAAGTAAAAATAATTTTTAATAAAAACTATTTAGAAAGTTGCACCAAACACAGACTGACCTTTTTATTAAAAAAAAAAGTTAAAAAAATATTTGCCATTCAAAGGTTTATATAGTCTTTAAAAAGGCATGGTGGCACATTCTGCCAACGCAGGGTAACATTAGAAAATGTCACTAAGAGATAACTGATTACAGCATAGATAATGGGCTGATACTTAGATATTTGTACTCCGTGATCTTGTTCTTCTAGTCAGTGCAGGTTCTGAGGATGTAGGACGAGTAAGTGTCAGGTTTTAGGGTTTTGTTTGTCTTGAACCCCCTAATAAATCCCACAGTGGCAAGAAATGTCATCCATGGGTCCCATCGAGATCTAATAACGGCACCTTCCGACACTTGTGTGCATACGATCATTCCAGATGTTGGGAGTTGTTAACCAGTCTAATGGAGGTCTTGATGGGGGGGGGGGTTTCCACCGATTTGCAATGTTTAATCCCGCTGCTAATAGAATATGACCGGCTGCTACCTCTGTGTGGAGAAGACATAACGCTAGTGCCGGGGAGGGAGAATTCTCCTGTCAGCTGTTCTAGATATAAGGTGATGTGTATGGACCGGAGCCACCACCTATATATGTACGGTCCATTACGGCCGCATCCCTCCAGCATAATTCTGAATATTTTGGCAATATGAGATGGTTATTGCCGCGTGATAACTTTATGACATTTATGGACGTTCCTTATTGGCCACGGATGTTTTTTGCGGGTTATAATGACAAATGAGAACTCCCTATAGATGGACGTCAGATGCACCGTTTTCAGTGGCGATCGTGTGACCACAGAACTCGCTCCTCAGTTTCGGGCCAGTGAAATGGTCCGGTCACTGGAAGTTGTTGTTTTTTTTTTCTCCTAAACCCCTCCTTTTCCTCCTCTCCCCCTCCTTTTCCTCCTCTCTATCCACGCACCCCAAACCTCTCCCCCTGCACGTCTTTGTCCTGGCGCAGCTTGATGTAGATGTCTAGGCTGCGTTTTAATATTCGTAGACACATCAGCCCTTTTTTTAGTGCGGTGTGACTGTGTGTAAGCAAATATCAGCAGACGCCGGGTTCACACCTACAGGACCATCTGCTAATATTTGCTTACACTCGGTGACACCGCATTAAAAAAAGGGCTGATGTGTCTCTTCGCACGCAAAGGGGTTAACACACAAGGAGGGGGGTGTTTTTCGCTCGCACTAGGGGAAAAAAACCCCGAAACAGAAATTCAGCACAATTAACCAATGTCATTTTGCGCGTTTCAGTTACTTAGATTTTTTTTATTTCTTCACCCCCAAGTTCATCTGTATCTCTGTCCTCAGGACACAGATACAGTTGAATCCAATGGTAGAGCAGGGAGCCGTAAGGTCCCTGCTCTACCATTCACTATGTATTGCCGTACGCTCACGGCTCGGTGCAGATAGATGCGAGACAGTGATGGCATCGCGCCTGTCTGTGCCACGCCATACAGACCGGAGGAGCAGAGGGATCCCCTCCACTCGACGTTAGAACTGGGTGAGGTGAGTATTTTTATTATGCACTATTTGGGCTGTGTGGGGGCAGTTATGGGGAGCATTATACTGGGTGGGGTCAGTGTCCAAGGGGTATATTATATACAGTAGTATACAGCAGGCTCGGGATAAATATTAATTCAATGGCGTGGCATGCAAAAAAGGTGAGGCCTAAATCGTTCAATTAATTTTGATTTCGGTCATAATCCCCAACCCTAGATCACATGCTGTTGTGACGCACCGACCACTGGAGGGCGTGCTTATCCCAATCATGTAGGGGACAGGTGGTCAGAACCGCTGACTACCAATGAACTGCAGGCGCTGACATGGTCACGTGACCGACGCAGCGCCCATCTATAAGTACGTAGTCCTCACTTGCCATTTACCCAGAAATCTCCTTTAAGTGGTGAACATGTCGGACCGGGAAGGACAGATGGCAGCGGATCTCGTGTGGCACGTCTGTCACCTGCTCATCAGATCTAGGTATAAACAGATTCCTGGACTGAGGTGAGTGGGGATGGATGCGTCTGGCCTTACACATCGTCTTAATGATTGTTACAGAAATATCCGTGATGGCGTTCAGCTCCGTGTATTGGCGACCAAGTGGAAACACCTGGCAACCAAATGCATGAAGGGCAGGGAGCAAAAACCCAGTCACCCGGGCGGATTTTCTAGTCACAATGTCAATGGAGGGAGTGAGAACTAAGTAAAAAAAAAAAGTTTACGTCATATCCACGAATGCGTCTATGGTGGGAGTCATTTCAGAATTATTAACCTTCCCGGGTGGATCACCGGATGTTCTCGGATCTTCTGCTCACTGGATTCGGTATTGGTTCTGTCTCTAATCATTTACCTCATACATGGAGTCATTTATGTCATCTCATTCAAGGTATGGAAGAACGCTCTCAGCACCTTAAGTCCCAACCCCACAGACAACTGTCCTCTGTACCTGAACATGGCCACAGTAGCCGCCCTGCCTTCCCGGGTCAGCCGCCATAACAGCCCTTCAGCTGCCCACTTCATCACACGTCTGATCCGAAACTGCCTCCCAGCGGGAACCGCGAGATGTGTCCTGGTAAGTAGTGACGGTCTCACCTGCCAATGTGGTGTTAGTAAATGATGGAGGGCGTTTAAGTTGCATGCAAGCAACTCTGCCCAGAGGAGCTTGCGCTTCATTATGATCCTAGGGCGGTGGTCTGTAACCTGCGGCTCTCCTGCCAGGGTAACTATAACTACTGTAGTGCTGACATAGCTGGAGAGCCGCAGTCCACAGTCCTATACATTCTTTCCCAAAAATACTGATCACAAGTCCTGGTGACGTCAGCAAAGTCCCTACTATTAAAATACCTGAATGCTTTACATGCTCCAGACTGTTCTTTATTACTAAGGACATTAAAAGCTCAGCACCAATGTATGTAGGGGCGCTGTGTAATATTTTGTGCCCTCCCACAGATGGTATGTGAACGATCAGAGGTGTTTGCCAGTGCTTGTGCCATTGCCCGAGCCTTCCCACTCTTTACCCGCCGCTCCAGTGCTTCCCGCCGAGCAGAGAAAAAGAGCATTGCGGTTGAATTTCTGTTCATTGGGCAGAACAATGGACCAATGGAAGTGACAACCCTGAAGGTAAGATGGCACCGGTATCTAGATGTTTTCATGGGGGGTTTATGCCTTCTCATACTAGTCTGGTCCTCTCATACTAGTGCCTGGAAAGTGCAACTGAGGGGGTGAGACTGGCAGCACGTATCGTGGATACTCCATGTAATGAGATGAACACCGACCACTTCATTGCGGTAAGAGCTGGAGGAGACTGATGACTGCCATCTACAAGTTTAGGATCGAGGGGGAGTAGGTCATGTATGGGGCAGGAGCAGAGCGCGTATTAGAATAGAAGATATGGCGTGTCCAGTGGCAAAGTTGATATATAATCAGACCACATGGGAGCAGCAAACTTCTCACCCTCCATTGAAATGGAGGCACCAGGCGCTGCTGCGGGGGCTGGGTAATGGTTCACAGCGCTCGTGTCTCTGCTCTACCTTGTAAATTTGGGGGCTAAATCTGAACATTAATGTTGCAGGAGATCGCAGCTGTCGGGAAGGAGCTTGGCATTACTCCAAGGATTATTCGAGATGAGGAGCTAAAGGAGCGAGGATTTGGAGGTGAGAATGGAGTGAAATGGTATGAGCGCGGTCATTGGCTACTCGTTATATAAAGTCTCTTGTTTTTGTGTAAATTCTTATGATGAGAACATGTGACGGCTCGTCATTGACATTTCTTCCTCTTGCAGAAAGTGGTCTGATTTAGTTTTTGCTTTGTGTAGGTATATATGGTGTTGGCAAAGCAGCAGAGCATCCTCCTGCCTTGGTTATCCTGAGCCATACCCCAGAAGGTGCCACTCAAACCATAGCTTGGGTTGGCAAGGGCATCGTGTACGATACGGGAGGACTCAGCATTAAGGGAAAGGTAGGACCCTCTATTCATCTCTTGATGCTGTGGGAGGGGAGAATGATGGCTGGACGTGATCCTTCTATAGGAATGCATTATGCTTCCAATATCTGGTACCCCCGTAATGGCTAGAATTAGGGGGCTGATCTCTCTCCTGCTGTGTACTTCAATGGGGTTGAATTCCGGAAGGACGGGAGTGGCGCAGTGAAAGTGCCAAAGGAGCCATGTAGCGTTTTGTTCTCAGGATTTGTGGGGTCCTTGCAGTCAGACCCCCAAATTCTAACAATATGCCAAGACTGAAAAACTTCTTGTAGCTAATAGGGAAGCCAAGTAGAGAATTCTGCAAGCTATAAGTCCTCTTGTAGGACCTATGACAGGCGTTGCCTATTGCAGACATTACCCATTTACGGTAAGTCTGGTGTATGGGGTGTAGCGGGTGCAGCCATATTGTCGCTGCTCTATTTATGTAAATCATTAGTAATCGGACTGAGCAGTGATGGAAGGTTCTAGTGATAAGGACTCGAGCGCTTGTTCTCTCTGATGGATTTCCCTTTTATTAACAGACCACAATGCCGGGTATGAAGAGAGATTGCGGAGGAGCAGCCGCAGTCCTCGGAGCCTTTAAAGCTGCAGTAAAACAGGTTGTTGGAACAGGATTTATACACACAACATTTTTGACTCGCTTTTTAGCTTTGGGTTCGGTTTATGCCTTAGGCCCCATGCACACACACCGTATATTCGCGGGAAGGTGTCTGTGCCTTAGAAGGGCTTCGCAAAAAAGAGGACATGTCCTATTTTTTGCTTTTTTTTTTTGTGTATCGGTGTGATTTAGTTCAACTTCCTAAATACATTTTGTTAAAAATAATTTTTACTTTGAGATACAGCTGCTTTATATCCTGTATACAGAGCAGCTGTATCATGCGCTTTCTGACACGCAGGATCAAGCTGTTATCGATCACATCGTTATGAACGAAGATGTGATGGATAACGGGTGGATTCTGTGTGTTAGACACACGCTGGACCCACTGACTCTGTATACAGGATATAAAGCAGCGGTCTCTCAAATGAAAGATGTATTTTTAACTAAATGTATTTCGGAAATTGGACTAATCACACCGATACACATTTTATTTTTTAAATAAAATTGTCAAAGGTGTACATAGCCTTTAAAGGGTTACACACTATATATAATATACTCAATCTGCGGTGGCCTGAAATACTTAGCCTTTCTATGGCCGGCATATAACCCTGCAGATCTCGTATTGTAGAGGTCTGTCATCGTCTGACCATACAGTAGATGGGAGGGTGGCATGTAGTGATACATGAAGGTGACGGCCAGGACACTGCTCTAGAGCCTCTTCTTCTATTCCAGGGTTTTAAGGACAACCTCCACGCCTTGTTCTGCCTGGCAGAGAACTCTGTTGGACCAAATGCAACTCGACCAGATGACATCCACTTGCTGTACTCTGGAAAGTAAGGCTAGCTGCTGCTTTTTCTGTGGGCTCCATGACAATAAAACATGGGGGATTACCGCTGCAATGTAGTAATGTAGTCCTATTGTGTCACATTAAAATAACGAGTTCAGCCAAGAAATCAATGTTGTCACATGGGAACATTGACATCTGGATTGTTTGTTCTAATTATTTAAGTTTCTCACCACTTTCAAGATCTCTGGTAGCGGTCAGGGAATGGAAACATACATTGTTTATATTCAGTGGCCAAAAATCTGTCCTGATAATGTCCAACTGATACAGCTACACTCACAGGGTTACAGAAAGGGGATGCCTTAATGAGACGACAACCTCTTTAGTATATTGGGGTGCTCTCTGGCTGTGCACCTGTCAGTCGGAAATGGTCAGGACAAGTTCTTGGCCACTGAATGTAAACTCTACATTCACTGACAGCAAGGCGATATTACGTAACTTTTCATTATGCAGTAGTGAAACTTTTTCTATTTTTACATAAAACCGCTTTAACATTGTACATTCTGCAGTTTTAATTATTGCCATTATGAATCTTACATATTTTTAGTTGTGATTTGAGACACACAGAGTTGCAAAATATTCTTCTCCGAGATATATAAACGTCTTTTATCCTTGTGCCAACATTGAAATGTTCTTCACTTTACGTAGAACTGTTGAAATTAACAACACTGACGCGGAGGGGCGGCTGGTGCTGGCGGACGGAGTGTCCTATGCCTGCAAGGATCTTAATGCAGATATCATTCTGGACATGGCGACCTTAACCGGTGCTCAGGTCAGACAGGTCAAGTAATGATACATGTTTATGCCCTCAGTTCTACCCTCCTTTAATGGTAATATGGAATCCTTCTTTTTTTTTTTTTACATTTCCTTATTTTTCAGGGCATTGCAACTGGCAAATACCACGCTGCAGTACTGACCAATAGCGAGGAGTGGGAGATGGCCTGTGTGAAGGCTGGCCGGAAGTGTGGAGACCTGGTTCACCCTCTGGTTTACTGTCCAGAGCTGCACTTCAACGAGTTCTCCTCTGCTGTGGCAGATATGAAGAACTCTGTGGCGGTGAGTGGAGGGGACTGATGTGGTGTCTCTTGTATCTTCACTACTGACCAGCTCCGATTCCTGCTCCTTATATTTACAGCTTGTATTTTAGGGGTTTGTAGGTCTTTAAATGATCACAGTAGAGTGAGGATGTGAGCTCTTAGGACTTGTAAGTGTAGTCATAGTGTTACTTGCCGTTTATGATTAATATATTGCCATCTCTAGGACCGGGAGAACGCTCAGAGTTCCTGTGCCGGCCTCTTTATTGCTTCTCACATCGGCTTTGACTGGCCTGGAGTTTGGGTGCACGTTGACATCGCTTCCCCTGTTCATGCAGTAAGTATACAGTCTCCTAAGGTGCTGTTATATGTTATACAGGTGGAGTCAGACGTTCACATACAGCTTATCCACGTTCATTAACATTCCAACCCCGGACATTTAATCCTCGCACACAGTCCCTCTCTCAGGTCAGTTAGGATGACTACTAGATTTCCAGAACGTGAAATGTCAGGATAATCCTAGAGACGATGATTCATTTCAGCTTTTCTTTCCTCACATTCCCAGTGGCTCAGAAGTTTACATACACGTGGTTAGTATTCGGTAGCGTTGCCTTCACATTGTATAACTTTGGTCAGACGTTTCTGGTAGCCTTCCACAAGCTCCTCACAATACGTTTCTGGAATTTTGGGCCATTCCTCGAGACAGAACTGGTGTAGCTGAGTCAGGTTTGTTCATAAATTTTCTACGGGATTGAGGTCTGGGCTTCGTGATGGCCATGAGAAATGAAAATTATGTAGAGATATTGAAGTTACAGCTTGGGTGCAATTGGGTCTTCAAAATCGACAATGACCCCAAGTATACTTCTAAAGTCGTGGCAAAATGGATAAAGTGAACGTAATGGAGTGGCCATCACAAAGCCCAGACCTCAATCCTATAGAAAATTTATGGGCAAAACTGAAAGAGCTTGTGCGAGCGAGGAGGCTGACAAACCTGACTCAGCTACACCGGTTCTATCTGGAGGAATGGGCCAAAATCCAGAAACGTCTGACCCAAGTTCTACAATGTGAAGGCAACGCTACCGAATACTAACCACGTGTATGTAAACTTCTGAGCCACTGGGAATGTGAAGATTAAATGTCAGGGGTTGTGAAAAACTGAGTTTTAACTGGTTGCCAACACAGGACGAGAATACTTGTTCTGAGTGGTGGGTGCTTGCCGCATTAGAATGAGCATTCTCGTCCTGTCTGATACACAGCCGCAGCCCCACTGTAACAACGGAGATAAGAAAAACCTCTGTTCACTGCCGTTCACCCCTTGAATGCCACAATCAAAGCGAAAATGAGCAGGGGAACCCCCCTTTGATCGCGTCACAGGGAATCCCTGTGACACGATGGAGGGACAGATCATACATGGACAGACAGCCCAGCGTCCATTGAAGGACCCCATGGCTGTCTGACCATATTTCCTGTTGTTAGGGCATACTTAGGTCTGTCCTAACAACTGCCTGTTTACTATCTGTATATAGATATATGCCAGGACATCAAAGGTAAAAATAAAAAATCAGTCAAAACAAATGCTAAATATTTTTTTTTTTTTACAATTGATAAACTTTACTAAATATAAATCCCAAAACATGAAACAATATACACATATTTGGTATCGCCATGACTGTAACAACCTGTACAACGTTATTTATGATTATCGGTGTATGGTATAAAAGCAATGGCACTGCTTTTTTTTTTTTCCCGCATTTTTGCCAAAATAAAATCTATAGAAATTAAACTATAATGAAAATCTAAAAATAAATAAAAATATTTTCCAAAACAAACCAGGCACTCTTTGGGATAAGAATAATTTTGTATACATTTTATTGAATTCCATATAAATATATATTTTAAAGATTTTTCATATATATCTCTTTCCTCTTTTTTCCATAGTAGAAAATTTTTGGGGAAAAGGAAAGGGTTTGAATAAACACATTTTTTTTCAAACCAGATGTACACAATTTAAAAATGTCTCCTGGCCAGGATACCAACACAAACTTTTATAACCTTACTTCCATCAATTTATCCCCCTCTAAACATAGTGACATATCATGATAGGTTATCTAAGTAATATAAATTCTATACACAAGCCATTTAAGAAACATATGAGTAATTAGCTGGAAAAAACGGTTTTTGAGATTTTTGTTCAGACACCGTTGGTCTCAGTTCACACTTGCGTTTTTTTCTTTTTTTTTACATTTTGATCCGAAACTAGCAAGCACAGTTCCTCTTATATGATGGCAATGCAAGTATAGGTAAAGAATTTAATACTCATCTTCATGTTGATCTCAAATCATGATATGTCACTATGTTTAGAGGGGGATAAATTGATGGAAGTAAGGTTATAAAAGTTTGTGTTGGTATCCTGGCCAGGAGACCTTTTTAAATTGTGTACATCGGGTTTGAAAAAAAATGTGTTTATTCAAACCCTTTCCTTTTCCCCAAAAATGTTCTACTATGGAAAAAAGAGGAAAGAGATATATATTTATATGGAATTCAATAAAATGTATACAAAATTATTCTTATCCCAAAGAGTGCCTGGTTTGTTTATTTATTTTTGAATTTTTGTCTTCCGAAACGGCACCGTGCTATATATTGATTGCATATTTTGAGATTTCTATTAGGTATGGTATATACCATTCTTTGTGTTTAGCTTATAATGAAAATGTACCAAAAAATAAAAAAAGTTATGAGCATCGGGATGCAAAGAGGGAAATATATATAATAATTGTCCATGTCCTTAAGGGGTTAATGAATATGGCTAAGGTGTATGTAAACTTCTATCTCTATGACCGTTGTCCTTTTCCACTTTGGATGGGGAGTAAAGCTGCGTGCAGACGTTCTGTACTGAGCTCTCGGAGTTTATTTACATCTTGTGATCATTCTAATATCCCAGTACAATATAGAAGGCGCCTGCACGGAGAGAGAAAGTTACCGGCAGGTAAGACTGTTCTCCACTAATGTCCACTGTTCACACAATGTCTTTGTCTGCAGGGTGAGAGAGCCACCGGCTTTGGTGTCGCGTTACTTCTGTCTCTGTTTGGTCGCGCTTCGGAGGATCCTTTACTGAACTTGGTTTCTCCTCTGGGAGAGGATGGAGTAGTTGAGACTCCTGAGAGAGATACCAAGAGGAGACGTCTTGTGTGATCGCCGTATCCTAGACCACTAAAAAAAAATCCAGCTGGTCCGATCCAGACACAGGGGTCTTCCTGTGTCTGATCTGACCATTTTGTATTCCTGGTAACTTTCCCTATCTGAAGCTGAATTTAATATAATGTACACGAGATTCGGCCCCTGAGGCTTGGAAGTTACAGGCTGTTTATCACCTTTCTAGATAGCATTGATTCCATGTAATTGGCTAACACCTCTTGCACACGACCGAGTTTGGGCCTTGAAAAACGGTCCATGTGTTTGCTGGATTTCCTGGCCCAGGTGAACGGGACTCCTGGCATCACAGACATTTATGATGATAGAAGTCTCTGCCTCCCCACGGAACTGCTGTTCTGTTCTGTATCATTTTGTTCAGTATTTAACAGCAGTTCCGTGGGGAGGCAGAGACTTCTATCATCATAAATGTCTGTGATGCCAGGAGTCCCGTTCACCTGGGCCAGGAAATCCAGCAAACACATGGACCGTTTTTCAAGGCCCAAACTCGGTCGTGTGCAAGTCTTCTACAATGCCTGTACCAGTGTCTCTTCCTACATGACTTGCTGTTTTTATTATAACTGTCTGCATATGTGATTTTGGCTTTTGCATTCAGTACATGTTGCCAGTGAATCTTTAATACACGTGACTTACTAGTAATCCTGGTTTAGTAGCTTTTTTTATAGTGTCTTGTATGTTTTGCGGTGAGAGGCTACCTACTGACCTAATGTCGTCTTCTACAATGTAATGTGCTTGACATAAAGCGTCATCCATTGACCATCAGACCCTGTGTAGTTACCGCTCCTCTCTCTCATGTGGTGAGTTTAGGAAGTCACTCGTCGTGCCGTTCTCGTGTCCATTTGATCATAGTTTCAGGAGAGCGATAGAGGAAGATTAGTTTAGCAAACAGTTGCTCCTCCAAGTCCAGGTCTCCAGTTTCTCTAACTAGGAAGATGTCTGTGCAAAGCTTCAAAATCCTGTCCACATTCGGTAACTCCTCAAACATGATGGAGCGTGAGATGCCGTTGAAGAATTCTCGGATGAATTTGCCAATGACCAGGACAACCGACATATAAAGGCCGACAATGCTGCAAGTTAAGAGAATTTTTCTTATACCATGTATGATAAAGACGTGGATTGTCTGTAAACCATCCTGATTTTGTCCTGCTCATACAGGTGGTTGACTTAAGGCTTTATTCAGACGAACGGGAAAAAGGCGCGTGATTTGCACGGACCTATATTAGTCTATGGGGCCGTGCGGACATTTGCGTGATTTTTACTCAGCGTGAGTCCGTTCTTTCGGCGTTTTGCGTGAAATCCATGCATGCCGCACGGAAGCACTTCCGTGCGAACTGCGTGATTCGCGCAACAGCTGTTAAAAGGATGATTGTAAACAGAAAAGCACCACGTGCTTTTCTGTTTACAAACATCCAAATGGAGTGTCATAATGATGGCGGCTGCGCGAAAAGCACGGAGCTGTTAAGTGGTTTTTGCGCGCGCAAAAACGCCACGCTCGTGTGAGTGAGGCCTAAGGGGGTTTTACATTGAGCAATTATCGGGCAAACATGTTTTCAGTACGGGACAGTTGTCCCGCAGCGAGACAGTGACACCTAGCGACATAGATAACTGATGCTAGAAGCCCGGCTCCCTGCAGTGTGTACAGACCGTATATCACGGACCAAACACGCTCTTTAGGGTGACCGGGCAGGAGAGCAATTAGGCCTTGTTCACACATGCAGTTTTGAGTCCATTTTATTTTTAAAGACAAAACCTTATGATTAAATATTATATAAGTGGGGGTATCATACCTGCGTCCCGCCCACTGGCTACCATAAGGGATCCTTGTTCCTATGGACTGTCGCTGTGGGAAGTTGTATGAATCGATGGTAAAACATGGCCCACTAGGAGATATGGAAACAGCTGCGTCCTATAGACTTGTATGAAGGTTCGGCCATCGCTCCATACAACTTATTCCTACAGCAGCTGTTAATAGGAGGAGGGGCAGGGTTACATGCTGTGTTGTACAACTACCCACTGAGGCCTTCCTATGGTTGGTAAATGTTAAAGGGATTTTCCCATCAGGGACATTTAGGAAATATCCACAGGATATGTCAGATATATACGGGTCCCACCTCTGGGACCTGCACCTATTTCTACAACGGGGCCCCCTAAACCCCGTTCTACTGCTCTGTGATGTGGCTGAAGCTCGCTGAGCTGCGCTGTTTCCGTAAGTCCCATAGAACTGAAAGGTAGTTACAGAAACAGCGCAGCTCTCATGCTACGCTGCTTCCGGAAGCGTACGCTAATCCAGTAGCTGTGTGAGCAGGACCTTGTCAGGTTAGGTTTTCAGCTTCTAAATGTAAAGTAACTTTCTATGCACTAAAAATGGTGAGGAATTCTAATATTAGAAAGCGGTATAACATAATTATTTACATAGATCTGGACAACCCCTGTAATATCATTTGGAGTTTTCACACGAGTAATTTACCATTTTCCTTTTATCATCCTTAGACCAGTTTCACATGGTGCATTTTAGGGTCCACATTAAGGCTACATCACCTCCGCACCATAAAGGGCTCCGTTGAACTGTGTCCATAAAATGCGGCTGCATCCCAACCATGTGAAACGGGAACATATAATAAGAGGTGCGTACAAGTCCTTTTAAGTTTAGGCCGTGGGTTATTCCAGTATGTAGGGAAGCGAGGCTTCCATATTAGTTCTACACCTACTATAGAGAAATCTGATGAGCCATTGTCACAGTTTTACACACTGGGGGAAATTTACTAAGGGCTTATTTAACTTTCCTAGGAGGCGCAGGCCTCTTAATTTGGTGCATTTTTTTGGCTGTCCTAAAGACGGAAATTCCGTGGCATTTTTAAATCGGCAGCGTGTCCTATCAACTGTGGATTTTTTGATCCATATTTGCTATGCAAAGGGTTAATTTTGCATGCACATTTTGCTGCAGATTTAAGGCCATCCGGAGTGTGGCAAATATCAGCTGTTTGTGCATCAATTCTCTAAGGCCTCATGCACACGACTGTATTTTTTCCCACCCGTAAATACTGGCGTAAATACGGGTCCGGTGTCACACGTATTCCACCCGTTTTGCACCAGTATTTACGAACCCGTGCCCGTAAATATGGGTCTGGTGTCACCCGTATTTACGGGCACGTTTTTGGCGGCAAAATAGCACTGCACTAATCGGCAGCCCCTTCTCTCTATCAGTGCAGGATAGAGAGAAGGGACAGCCTTTTCTGTAATAAAAGTTAAAGAAATTCATACTTACCCGGCCGTTGTCTTGGTGACGCGTCCCTCTCTTCACATCCAGCCCGACATCCCTGGGTGACGCGGCAGTCCATGTGACCGCTGCAGCGGTCACATGGCCTGAAACGTCATCCAGGACGTCGGGCCGGATGTCCGGACTGGAGGAAGCAGGAAGTTGTCGGTAAGTATGAACGTCTTTTATTTTTTACAGGTTTATACTGATCGGTAGTCACTGTCCAGGGTGCTGAAAGAGTTACTGCCGATCAGTTAACTCTTTCAGCTGCCTGGACAGTGACTATTTACTGACGTCGCTTAGCAACGCTGCCGTAATGACGGGTGCACACATGTAGCCACCCGTCATTACGAGAGCTCCATAGACTTCTATGGACTGTCCGTGCCGTTATTACGGCCTGAAATAGGACATGTTCTATCTTTTTCAACGGCACGGGCACCTTTCCGTGAGAAAACGGGAAGGCACCCGTCACCAATAGAAGTCTATGAGCCCGTTATTACGACCCGTAATAACGGGAGTTTTTACGGTCGCGTGCATGAGGCCTAACCAAAGTAGATTTAGCTCTAAATACTGCGCCACGTCTGACATCTTACCCGTATCCAGCTAGAAATCCCAGACTCTGAGGACTGGCTTTATCGTTGTATATAACAAGTCCGATATTCTGGCTGCAGCCGGCAGGGCCACACGCTGGACTCCACTCCTGGATCAGCCACCACTCTGTCACTTGACCAGATGTGGTGTTCATAGACAGCTGCTGTAATTTTAGGGTTAAATTTCTGAAAAATGCGTATTTCTGGACATCTTCTGCCTTATCTGAATATTCTGAAAAATGAGCAAAGGAGAAAACGTAATCTCCATTTCATAGTAAAATATATATATATACTTTTTTTTTTGAAGAGAGTCTGGACTTCAACCCGCACGAAATATCAATCTGTTCTTACCTGTTTGAAGCCGGTGAGCAATTTTTGCTTCCGCTCCAGCATTTGCTCTGAGATGTTTCGGCAGAATATTCTTCAGCATGCTAACAAAAACATGAATGTAGAGATTTGTGGTTGTCGGTATCTGCATGTAATAGTTTAAAGGGGTATTTCAGCCAGTAAAAATTGATGACCTATCCTCATTATGGGCCATCAATAGCTGATGGGTCAGGGTCTGACTTTCGGGACCCCCATAGATCAGCTGTTTTGAAGGGGGTACAGCGCTGCTTCCCCTTCATTTCTACTTGCTCACTGTGAATCGTCGACACGCATTTAGATGATCGGCGGGGGTCCTGGGAGTCGGACCCCGTCCCATCAGCTATTAATGGCCTATCCTGAGGATAGGCCATCAATTTTTATTTTGGCTGGAAAACCCCTTTAAGATTCCAGGTGGCGCGGTGAAATACTTATTTAGCTCCATAATACCCTGTTTGTAAGTTTGACAGCTGGTACTTGGTAAACCTGTCAGGGGGATAGAAGCTGAGCTCCCTGATAAATACCTTTATATGATGTGAAGCAGGATTTCTGGGTAAAGGGCAGAATAAGTCCTGACCGAACTCCAAGGACAGAGAAGGCCACAAACTGACATTTATTTTGTAGTGAGTGATAAATCACTGTCCATAGGAATGCATCGTGTAGCGATTTGTTTTTCATCGCTGCGTGCTGGGATTTCCGAGCTACACGATGCATTCCTATGGACAGTGATTTATCGCTCACTACAAAAGCCTAGGTCTAGCCCCAGCCTAAGGCCTCCTCTGTACACACAGCCTGTTTGGGTGGGGTGAGCAGAACTCCTCAGAGTCCTGTCGGGGTTTACTCTATTCTTTACTCAGAAATCCTGCTTCACATCATATAAACCTATATATCAGAACTCCGCTTCTATCCCCCGATCATATACCGCAGCATAAATTACCTGACAGATATACCCTTTAAAGTGAACCTAACAATATGCTAAGGCTCCTCTTAGACGGCCTACATGAGCCGTGTAAACTAGCACCAAACAATGAGACCGCTCGTTGATCGGCACTCGTTTTCTTGTTCTGTATAGGGACGAGCGATTGTTACTCTGATTTGCTCGTACCTATACATTTCTATCATGTCGGCAGCGCGTCTCCTGTTTACACAGGACAATGATCGGGAACGAGCGCTCACATGAACACCTGTGTAAAAGGCCAATTACAGGCCACTTTTTTTTGTTGAAATGAAATACATACACCGGCTCCTTCCTTTCTCCTTTGAGCATCTGGACTATGTGGTCACGGGTTTCTGTGTCCTCATAGCATACTGTGTGCTTCCCAAAACTCTCTGCACTCTTTACAATAGACGCGTTCCTGGAACACAAAAAGTTATGGCCATTAATATAAGACCCAGCTCTGTGATCTGTCTGTATCACTAACATGACGGGTGCCATCTACAGCTGCCATCTCACCTAAGAATACTCCAGTGAATATCAAAGTATATGTGAGTAGATAGTGACAGCTCCTCTATCATGGCCTCACGGCTGGCTGGGCTTATGGTCCACAGTAGACTGGCATTGCTCTTTATCTTGGCAGTTACAATGTCCTCCGGCATGTAATTAACAATGAACTGCATTGCAGACTGGGTATGAAATAGAAGACAAATGTAATTCAATAGCCCAAAGTGGATCATGTTACAAGTGACACAGATAGGACCCGAAGTGGATGATCAAACATACCTGATTTATATCGTGAGAGCTACCATGATTGATCCCATTTTACCCTTTGCACTAATGTGTAGATTATAAAACTATCCAGTGTTGCCCCCCATCTCCCCCATCTATGAATACTCACAGGATGTAATGCGTATCTGTAGGTCAGTTCATCATAGGCGGCCTGAGAATAGGGGACCAGGTTCTGCTGCTGAGCGCTCATCGTGAACAGGGGCTGAAAGATATAATAAAATGCTAAATCCTCCTTATTTCAGTGCTGGCATGCGGTGGTCTAGAAGGTGTTCACGACAAAGCTATCCACCAAAGACAGATAACACCCTGAAAAACATTTTATTAATGTCATCGCTCCCTGACAGATGATATTTAATCAGGTTACATTTCTAATAGAAGTGTTACTACTAATAATGAAAGTGTTAGGCATCCAGCACTACCAGGCACGTGGGGTAGTCCTCCGCTTGGGACCCCCTCTATTAGAGCTACAACGAGCAGCTCCCGTTCTGGTGGATTCAGCACGACCGCCTACTACATGACGAGGTGCTGTGTAATACATTTGGCATGTGACTCGCAGTGGTTTCCGCAGTAATGCACACTCGCTCATCAGCGGTCCTTTAAAGTCTAACCCCACGTAGACCCTGAGCTTCTGCTAACATTTCAACCCCCCACATATATGTGCATTATATTTTTCACTTTTTATCTGTCCTTTGCTCTCCTTGTCTTCCCTCCTTATAAGATGATCAGATACTGCTGACCCTAGATATTGGCAAGAATTTAATAGTGGCATTATGCCAGTTTTCTGGTGCATGCCATGTTTGATGCTCGCTGCGTTTTAAAAAAAAAAAACCGTGGCTGCGGTGGAGCCACCTGCGGCCGAAAAGATTTACTATAATTTGATCCAGAATCTGGCATAAATGATAGAAAAAAAAAATGTACGTGCGCTAGAAGCTGGCGTTGATTTCACTCTGGCTCGCATGGACAGCCAAAGATGCGTTTATTAAGAGCTCTGCTTCTTTTAATAAACTCGTCACATCTCACTCCTGGGGGCCTCAATCTAAGACTGGCGTATTAAACCTGCGTCATTGCGTATATTCCACACGGTCACAATACAGGACGTTACTGACGGCATCAGCATGAAGAATGGATGATCGAGGTGGAAAACGATTGTTTCAAGGTATTTTTTTTACTGAGGGAAAATCCCTACAATGTAAAAGTCATACAACAAAGTATGAATGCGTTGAAGCGTACGAGTATATATAATAAGGTGTAGTGAGGTTACATGACCTTGTACCTCGTAGCCGCTGATGCTGATCTGCATAGACACATCCAGGGGTTGATTGGTAACACCGGCTACGGACTTCACCAATGACATAAAGAGTAAAGGGAACCAGACAATGCAGATCAAGGCAAATATAATCACTCCACCCATCCCGTATTTCACAATCATTTTCTTCTTCTGCCCTGGGGGCTCTGGGTATTTCTACAAAAAGACAGAAAAGCAAAACAGGTGCATAAGGCTGGAAAGTATGGAAGGTACCCCAATCCTTACAAAACCAGTAGGGTTTAGTGGATCGACTGCTATTATATTAGTTCTGTGTATGAGCGTCAATGATAGCACCAATGCAATCTTCTGGCAGAGATAGGTAAAGATGAACATGCCCTAAAATTTGTGAGGAGGTGTAACTGCGTTTTTTAACTAAGGCTACATTCAGACGAGCGTAGCTAACCTCCGACATGAAAAATTGCAGTTTTTACGTCCGAGGTGCACCTGTGAAGGACGCATTGTCACGGATCTTTCGCACGTTCTGTTGAAACAACGGTCGTGTGAACGGCCTTATTGAAATACATGAATCGTGCGACGGCTGTCACACGGATGAGAAACACGCTTGTCTGAGTGAGCTCTAAGGCAGGTTTCGGACAGTTTTAATACAGTTGCAAGGCCCTCCATAGTCCTACTCCAGAACGCTAGAGGGATCTAGATTCAGTATAGTAGAACCGCAGGAGTCTTGGTCTTGCATTTGTAATACGGATGCGAAATTGTAGCCATGTTATGGCCATCAAAAGCTGACCTATGTCTAGGCATCTCCTGACACACGCAGGTGTGTAAGTACTAGGGATGCACGATGCATTGAAACTTCAATACTCTGCATCCCGAAACGGTTCGATACCGTTATTTCATGTATTTCGATACTAAGATGTGCGGCCGCACAGCTCAGCATTGTAACACATGAATGTGTGAGAGCGGGGCTACGGCTGTATCATAGTCATTGCCCGCGGTCAGCATGAGGTGACGCGACCAGCGCTGCACTAATGAGCGGTGGCACGGAAGACAGAACATGGCGGGCGCACTCCAAAACACCCCCATGTTCTGTCTTCGGTGCCTGCGTCGCAGCTTATTAGTGCAGTGCCAGCCGCAGCCCCGCTCTATAACGGCGGATATCAGAGAAACCTCTCATCTCGGCTCAAAGCTGATTGCAGCATTCAAGAGGAAGTGAGAAGGGGGGATGCCCCTTGGATCGCATCACAGGAATCCCTGTGATGTGATTGAGGGACATACCATATATGGGCAGAGAGCCCAGGGCTGTCCTACCAACTGCATAGGCTAATGTACTGGCAATATAGATATATGCCAGGACATTACAGTTTACAAATAAGGTAAAAACAAAGTAAAATTAAATTTAAACAAATACACATACACCTTTTTTACAATAAACATTAAAATAAGTCTCAATACATAAAATATTCAGATATTGGGTATTGGCAAGGCCATAATAAAATTAAAACTGCTTTCTTTCACTTATTGTGGGGCACGAGGTGTGATGAATTTAACATCCATGTGCCTCACATTAACCCATTATGACTGAGAAACATGATGGGATTAATTAATGTGAGGCACATTCAAAATTCATCGTGCCACACATCAGAAAACGGAAGAACTCTTTTTAATTTATTACTGTTGGCAAAGTATCGTTTTGGTATCGGAAAAACAATACTACACGAAGTATCGGTATCGTCACATCCCTGGTAAGTACTATGTTTGTGTGTGAGCGAGTGCACGAATGCATGTACGTACAAGAGTGTATACGTGTGTGTAAGCATGAGTGCGCGTGAGTACGTGCGCGGGTTTGTATGTGTGCATAAGTGTGTATGTACGCGCGTGAATGTGCGAGTGCACGTGTACATGTAAGTGTAAGAGTGTGTGTTTGTGGGTACGTGTGCGCACCAGTGTGTGAAAGTGTATGTATGAGTGAGAGTGTTTGTAAGTGTATGAGTACGTGAGTGCACAAGTGCATTTGTATGCGTGTGTGAGTCTGCGCAAGTATGTGTGCGTGTAAGTGTGCGCATGTGTACGTGTACATGTACATGCGCGCGAGTATGTGTACGTGCATGTACGCGAGTTCATTTGTATGTGTACATGTAAGTATAAGTGTGTATGTGTACGCGTAAGTACGTGCACAAGTAAGTATGTGTGCATGAGTATGAGTGTGCATGTGTGCGCGAGTGCATATGTATGTGTACGTGTACGCGTGTGAGTGTGTTTGTATTTGTGCGCGCGCGTATGTGAGTGCAAACGTGTGCGAGTGCATTTGTGTGTGTGTGTGCGCGCGAGTACACGAGTGTAAGTGCGCGAGTGCATTTGTATGTGTGCGCGCGTGTGCAAGTAAGTGTAAGTATGTGTACGTGCATGTACGCGAGTTCATGTGTGTGTGTGCGCGCGCGCGTGCATGTACGCGAGTAAGTGTGCGTGCACGCACGTACGCGTGTGCATGTAAGTATGTGTACGTGCATGTACGCGAGTGTATGAGTGTTTGTATGTGTACATGTAAGTGTGTGCATGAGTATGAGTGTGTGTGTGTACGCGAGTGCATACGTATGAGTGTGTTTGTACGTGCGCGCGTGCTACTGTGTATGTACGCGCGTGAGTATGTGTTTGTGTGTGTATGTGTACGCGCGCGAGTGCATTTGTGCGTGAGTACGTGTACATAAGTGTGCGTATGTGTGTGCGCGTGAGTATACGCGCGTGAGTGTATACGTGTGTGTGCGAGTACGTGCATGTACGCGAGTGCGTGAGTATGTGTACATGTAAGTGTGTGTGTGCGCGCGCGAGTACGTATGAGTATGTGCGCATGTGTACATGTAAGTATACAAAAATAGATATTGGGATGCACTCCTCAATCAATTGGCGTGGTGCTAGTAAGGTAGGGACGAGAATCCCACAATATTGAAAATATATAACCCCAGCACTCACAGAGGTACGCAAAAGATCCAGATGCAAACAAATTTAAGTTTTATTGCAACAAAAGATGGTAAAGTTGAGGTGGAAAGCGACTTGGTAAAGACGTTTCGGCCGAACCTCGGCCTTTGTCACGGTCGCTGTAAGACGATATCACTGGTATGGGTTGTCCGCCGGATATTCCCTGTGTGTCGCGCGAGTGCATTTGTGCATGTACGCGTGAACAAGTGTATGTGTGCATGTACGTGCGCGCATGAGTATTTGTATGTGTGAGTGTATGTGTAAGTAAGTGTATATGTGCGTACCAGTGTGTACGTGCGCGCATGAGTATTTGTATGTGTGCGCAAGTGAGTGTGTTTGTATGTGTGCGTAAGAGTGTGTGCGCGTGAATGTACGCGTGTGCGCGTGAATGTACGCGCATGTGTGTATGTACGCGAGTGTGTAAGTGAGTACGTGTGCATGAGTATGAGTGTGTTTGTACGTGTGCGCGCGTGAGTACGTGTACATGTGCGCGAGTGTGTGCGCGCGAGTACACAAGTGTATGTGCGCGCGAGTACACGAGTGTATGTGCGCATGTGTACATGTAAGTATAAATGTGCGCGCGAGTACACGAGTGCATGTGTATGTACGTGTGTGTGCGTACATGCGCAAGTAAGTGTATGAGTACGTGAGTGCACGAGTGCATTTGTATGCGTGTGTGTGTGTGTGCGCAAGTACGTGTACATGAGTATGTGTACGTATGTGTGCATTTGTATGTGTACGTGCATGTACGCGAGTGTGTTTGTATGTGTACATGTGTGTGTGTGTACGCGAGTGCATATGTATGTGTACGTATGAGTGTGTTTGTATGTGTGCGCGTGAGTGCACGAGTGCATTTGTACGTGCGCGAGTACGTGTACGTGTACGTGTGTATGCGCGCAAGTGAGTGTGTGTAAGTGTACTCGCGCGAGTGCGTGTGAGTACGTGTACATAAGTGTGCGTGTGTGTGAGTATGTGTACGCGTGCGCGCGCATGTGTACATGTAAGTATAAGTGTGCGCATGTGTATGTACGTGTGTAAGTGTATGTGTGCGCGTGAGTACGTGTATGTACACGAGTGCGTGTGTGTGTGCGAGTACGTGCATGTACGCGAGTGCGTGAGTATGTGCGCATGTGTACATGTAAGTATAAGTGTGCGCGTGAGTGCACGAGTGCATGTGTGCGCAAGTAAGTGTATGAGTGCGTGTGAGTGCGCGCGAGTGTGTGAGAAAGTGTGCGTGTAAGTGAGAGTGTGTGTTTGTAAGTATGTGTGCGCGCGTGAGTACGTGTGCGCGAGTGCATTTGTATGCGCGCGCGCGTATACGTGAAAGTGTGTGCGTATGTGTGTGCGCGTGAGTACGTGTAAGTATGTGTACGTGCATGTACGCAAGTGCATTTGTGTGCGCGAGTACGTGTGTATGAGTATGTGTGTACGTGTGTGTAAGTGTGTGCACGCGCATGAGTGTACACGTGTGTAAGTAAGTGTATGTGTGCGTACCAGTGTGTGAAAGTGTATGTGCGTGCGCGTAAGTACGTGCATGTACGCGTGTTCATTTGTATGTGCGTGTGCGCGTAAGTACGTGTACATGTAAGTACGCGTGTGTGTGCGCGTGCGTGTACGCGTGTGAGTGTGCGCATGTACGCGAGTGTATGTGTACGTGCGCGTGAGTACGTGCGCGCATGAGTATTTGTATGTGTGCGCGAGTGTGTGTGCGCAAGTGAGTGTGTTTGTATGTGTACATGTGCACGAGTGCATACGTGTGTATGTGTGCGTAAGTGAATGTACGCGCATGAGTGTAAGTAAGTGTATATGTGCGTACCAGTGTGTGAAAGTGTATGTGCGCATGTACGTGAGTGTGTACGTGTACGCGTAAGTATGTGTGTGTGCGCGTGTGTGTATGTATGAGTATGTGTGAGCGCGAGTACGTGTATGTGTGCACAAGTGAGTGTGTTTGTATGTGTACATGTAAGTATAAGTGTGTACGTGTGCGTGAGTGCATACGTGTATGTGTGCGTAAGAGTGTGTGAAAGTGTGTGTATGTACGCATGTACGTGAGTGTGTAAGTGAGTACGTGTACGCGTGAGTACGTGTGCATGAGTATGAGTGTGTTTGTACGTGTAAGTAAGTGTATGAGTGTGTTTGTATGTGTGCGCCTGTGAGTGTGCATGTGTGCGCGAGTACGTGTACGCGTGTGAGTGAGAGTACGTGTACATGTAAGTGTGTGTACGTACGTGCGCGCGCGTGTGTGCAAGTAAGTGTATGTGTGCGCGAGTACGTGTACATGTGTGCGCAAGTAAGTGTGTGAGTGTGTGCGAGTGTGTATGTACGCGAGTGTGTGTGTACGTGAGTATGTGTATGTGCGCGTGAGTGTGAAAGTGTGTGCGCGTGAGTGTATACGAGTGTGTATGAGTATGTGAGTAAGTGTGTGTAAGTGCGTGTACGTGTTTGTATGTGTGCGCGTGAGTGAGTGTTCAAGTGAGTATGAGTATGTGTAGGCGTGTGTACGTGTAAGTGTGTTTGTATGTGTGCGCGTATGTATGTACGCGAGTGCAGATGTGTACGCATGTACGTGTTTGTATGTGTGCGTGAGTACGTATGTGTACGTGCGTACATACGTGTGTAAGTGAGTGTGTGCGCGTGAGTATGTGTACGTGCACGTGAGTATGTGTACGTAAGTGAGTGTACATGTAAGTATGTGTACGTGTGTAAGTGTGTGCGCGCAAGTAAGTGTGTTTGTATGTGTGCGCGTGAGTACGTGTGCATGTGTGCGAGTTTGTGTACGTGAGTGTGTGAGAGAGAGTGAGTGTGTATGCGTACGTGAGTGCGAATGTGTGCGTGTATGAGTGTGTATGTAAGCGTGAGAGCGTGTACGTGAGTGCGTATGAGAGTGCAAACGTGTGCGAGTGCATTTGTATGTGTGCGTGGGTGTGTACGTGTACGAGTGAGTATGTGTACATGTGTTTACGAGTGCGTGAGTGTGTGTATGTATGTGCACGCACGTGTAAGTGAGTGTACGAGTGCGTGTAAGTAAGTGTGTGTGTGTGCAAATAAGTGTACGTGTGCATGTAAGTATGTATGTGTACGCGAGCGTAAGTGAGTGTGCGTACGCGAGTGCATACGTGAGAGTGTGAGTACGTATGTAAGTGTGCGTGTGCGAGTGCATTTGTATGTGTGCATGTACATGCGCGTGTAAGTGTGCGCGAGTGTGTACGTGTGTGAGTACGTGCGTGCACGTATGTAAGTGAGTGTGTAAGCGTACGTGTGTACGAGTGTGTGTGCGCGTACGCGAGTGCATTTGTATGTGTGCCTGTACGAGTAAGTATGTGCGCACGAGTGTGAGAGTTTGCGTGAGTGTGTACGTGTGAGTGCGCGTGCGCGTGAGTGTGCGTGTATGAGTGTGCATGTACAAGAGAGCCTGTACGTGCGCGTGTGTGTATGCGTGTGCGCGTAAGTGAGAGTGCGTGTGTATGTGCGCGTGTGCACACGTGTGTGTGTGTGTGAGTGAGTGTGCATGTACGCGTGTGTGCGTATGAGTGTGCAAGTGAGTGCGTACGTACATGAGTGTGAGAACGCGCGTGTATGTGCGCGTGTGTACGAGCGTATGTAAGTGAGTTTGCGTGTACGTGAGAGAGAGTGTACGTGTGTGTATATGCGAGTGTGTACGTGAGTGTGTATGTGCGCGTGAGTGTGTGTGTATGAGTGTACGTGTGTGTGAGTGTGTACGCGAGTGTGTATGTGTGTACACGTACGAGTGTGTGTGCATGTACGTGTGTGTGTGTCTAAATAGAAGTCTATACATAATGTTCTGCAAATATTTTGGGACATTTTACATGCATACGCTGGTTGTACACACCGAATGTAGTGTGAACAGAGCCTAAGCACAAGATGTTTACCTTCTCAGATTCCCTCCAGCACTTCATAATGAAAATATTAGCGTAGATGTCCTCCACACATATCCAACTAGATAAACTGAGTGTGGTATCTGTCCAAACCCAATCCATGACTGCCCTCATCTCAGTCAGGAAAGGTACCATACGGAAACTATAGAAGAAAAAAAAAAAGATGCATCATAATGGGATTTTCTAATTTTACACATCAAAAGATCAAGTAAAGCAGCCAAGTCTTACACCATGTGGTCTATAACTATTAGGGCTCATTCAGACGAGCGCATAAGTTGTCCGTTGACCCGTCACACGGACTCGTGCATTTCAATGGAGCGTGTGAAGGGTCTGTGAATGACTAGGACATGTCCTATGTTACTGCGTGTCCAGCATCCCTCCATAGACTCTAGTCTATGGGGAATACGTGATAACGCGTCCACCTGGGGTTGCCGCACTCATCTGAATGTAGCATTAGTGTAACCTCATAAGCTTGTTCCTCTCACCCCTGGAATAGGAAGAGGTTGATGCAGTTGTAACTCTTTGTTAAAAAGTTGCCCAAGACTCTGTTGGGGTAGCCACACTTGATCTGGTAAGCCGACAGACCAAAGTACACACATTTTACAAAGTACCACAGCTGAGCCACGTGATTTGTGTTAAATCTCCTGCAAAACAGACAATAGTGAGAATGAGGATGTAGTAAATAAAGACACAAAACAATCATTTATATAACATGGGCTTGTAAATCAATTATAGACTGTAGTATTGTATAGAGCAGGCTCGACGCCGACAAAGTCACGCTTATTCCATTATTGCTAAATGGGCACGAAGGGGATTTTATATGTAACCCAGAGCCAAGGATTGAGGCGCACAAGTAGTAATCAGATTATTCTGGGAAATTCCTGTTTGCTGGAATCTTAAGGGTAAGGACACACGGTGCGTAGTTGACGCAGTTTTTCGGTCAACTGCATGCGTTTTTTGTCTCTGTGTAAAATAACACAACAGAACTGCAGCATTACACACAGTTTTCACCCGTGTTGAAGTTTGTTAGGGGCTTCCTGTATATAGTTCATTACAAGGCATTGCAGAACTGTTAGCAAAAACGCAAGCAGTTCAGCAAGAACATTGGCAGCGCGGTTATTAACCACATGCGGTCGGACATTAGATACATGAAGATACATTCAACCGCACAAAAACCACATTGTCATATAATAGCAGCAGTCTGTCCATAACAAACATTTCACCATTGACTTCTATTGAAAAATGACTTGCTGCAGTTTAAAAACACGGGACCGCACCCTTAAAGGGACACTAAACCCTCCAATCTATCGATTTCAATGTGAAGTATTGGTTCCTGGGAGAAGCCAAAGATAGAGAGAATATAGTATTACCCAATGGGATAAGTAACAAAGACCATAAACCTCCCTGCCCCCCGAGATCACTCATTTATGTCACATATTTGTACTTCTACGTCTAGGGTGGTCACGATACCAGAATTTGGACTTGGATACCGATACTTCGTGTAGTATTGCGATACTCGATACCAAAACGATACTTTTGACAATAATAATAATAATTAAAAAAAAATTTTTTTCCGTTTTCTGATGTGAGGCGCGAGGTGTGATGATGAATTGTGAACCTCCACGTGCCTCACATTAATAGTAATTAACCCCATCATGTTCCTCAGTCATAATGGACAACATTGGGTTAATGTGTGAGGTACATGACGGGGTTAATTACTATTAATGTGAGGCACAGGGAGGCTCAAAAATCAATTAATAAGTGAAAGAAAGCAGGTTTTATTTTATAACCGCGTAAACATCATAAATGATGCTATAAATTTGTTATTACGGTCGCGACGATGCAGAATGTGGGTAAATTTTATGTATTGAGACTTATTTTAATGTTTATTGTAAAAATTGTGTATTTTATTTAACGTTACATTTTGTTTTTTTAAAGCTTTAATGTACTGGCATATATCTATATACTGATAGTACACAGGCAGTTGTTAGGACAGACCTAAGTATGCCCTAACAACAGGAAATATGGTAAGACCGTCCTGGGGTCCTTCAATGGACCATGGGCTGTATGCCCATATATGGTATGTCCCTCGATCACGTCACAGGGATTCCCTGTGACGCGATCCAAATGGCGTCCCCCCTTCTCATTTTCTCCTTGAATGCTGCAGTCAGCTTTGATCGCAGCATTCAGGAGAATAGCGGCGGAGATCAGAGAGGTTTCTCTGATCTCCGCCATTAGAGCAGGGTTGCAGCTGTGTAATACAGTCATTGCCCCGCCCCTGACAATAAGTGCGCGCGCGGTCTGCATGAGGTGATGCGGCCGGCGGTGTACTGAAGACAGAACATGGGTGTGTTTTGCAGTGCGCCCGCCATGTTCTGTCTTCAGTGTCGCCGCTCATTAATGCAGCGCCGGCCGCATCACATCGTGCTGACCGACCGCGCACTTGTCAGGACTCAGGAGAGGGGCAATGGCTGTATTACACAGCCGCAGCCCCGCTCTAACAACATTTATGTGTTGCAATAATAAGCTGTTCGGCCGCACAATACATGAAATAACGGTATTGATCCGTTTGAGGGCGCACGGTATCGAAGTTTTGATGCATCATGCAATCATAGCTGTAAGTTAAAGCAGTTCTTTCTATAAGCTTCACTTATATCAGCTGCTGTCTTTATGTTTAGTATCCCTTTAAGGTCCCATGAACACGACCCTCCCTGTGATTACGGGTACGGCCGGCGACAGTCATCCGCATTTGCGGTCCGTGCCCCCATTATAAAGTATGAGAGCACGGTCCGTAAAATAAAAGAAATAAAAAAAATAGAACATGTCCTATCTTTTACGGAAGCTTTCTACGTCCTGGACACCTTACCATAAATATCCGGAAAGTGTCTGTTGGCCATAGAAATGAATGGGTCCGTAATAAATATAGGAAATAACTAAACGAGGGAAACAAACGATTCTACTGGCGGGAAACTGCTCGCGTTACAGAAACAACGGCTCCACACCCCAGTAGGACAGAATTTTCATTGTAGTCACTTGTATTACGCATAGTCAAGTGCGGTACCTTTCAGTAACTCCAGGAAGGATAAAAAACATCCAGAAATGAATTCCAAACACAAGGACCACCTGGAAGACGCACTTCCCAAACATCGTCTTTCGCAAATAGATGGCTCTGTCAACAATCATGGTGCCGAACTGCAGCAGAAGCATAACCAGAAAGGCCTCCGGTACCTGATCCTCAGACAGAGATTCGGTGATATCCGCTGCAGCCGAATGTTTCTGTGGATGAAAATATCAGGTAAATCATTTGGCATAAAAATGTGGTCTTTAGTGATCAAGAGACTCAAACGCATCTCCCTAAACAATACCTACCCCGAATGCCCAGTATCCAAAGATGACAATGATAAAATTGATGACATCGACCAGGAACATAAGGGCATAAACGTCGCACACTGGGCTGTACTCCGGGTGTATAATGTCATAGAAGAACTGTCTGATGGGCAAGTAGATCTGCAGAGCGCTGTGAATAGACAAGCAGATCACGGTTCATATAAGCAGAGACTGAGGTGAAATTCTACATAGGGTCCTGGAATGACATATATCTGGATACGTTGCTCCCCTATATACAGTAATAAAATTTTACATTTTGACCGCCAGTTTTTTCAGCTTGATCCACTGCAGCTTTAGCCTTTCCTTTATTGACTGACGTTTCTTTTTTGGGTTAGGTCTGAAACAATTCCATTTCCTCTTATTGTCTTTCTTTTGGGGCGCACCTGAGGGGTAAACGGAGATGTGACCAAACAGCGCATTCTATTTGGAAGGGATTAACACATACAAACATGACCTCAATAATCCCCCCTTAAAAATCGACCAGTCCTTGCTCTAGTACCTCCAACCACCGGTTTTTGTGAAGCTCTTCTCTTTCTGAAGACATTCTTTGAAGCGTTCTGATGTTTAAATAGATGCCATGGAACCAGCCCAGAGTTGGAATCATCTTCTCCTTTACTCCCTTGTTTTTTTTGCCTCTTAGTCTTCTTCTTCTTTTTGGACTCTGGTAGACAGACCTCCTTATTGTCCCACAGACCATGGCACTACATACAAAAGTGTGGTCATTACTACAATAAGGCTACATTCAGACGAACGTAGCCAACCTCGGACGTGAAAAACTGCGTCTGAGGTGCACGTGTACGGGACGCATTATCATGGATCCCCATAGAATAGTCTATGGAAGGATGCGATACAGGCAGTAAAATAGGACTTTTATGGACCCTTCACACGCTCTGTTGAAACAACGGACATGTGAATGACCCCATTGAAGTACATGAGTCCATGTGACGGCTGTCACAAGAAATACATATACGCTGGTCTGAATGAGCCCTAATACGTACATACAGAACTGCCACATTGTATGACCAGAAATTCTTCACTTTCTACAGGGCAATTTGCATCTCAGATAAAGTGCCTTTTTGCCTATATATGAAACACGTTACATATGTTGCATAGATGTATATATGTTACTGTACTAAACTTACCTTCAGGATAGACCGATGCAAAAACAGGGCAAGCAGCTGTATTAGGTCAAAGTGTACATAGCCGTCTTTCTTTTCAATGCCGATTATGTTGGGGAGACGAAATGGTTTATCCGCATTCATACTCCGATACACTGTAGAGGTCCATGGAAAAAAGCCAAACTGGAAAGAATACTTGAGGACAACTGTAATCTAGGGAGACATTCAGGAAAACAAAAGGAGAGATCATAAATGAGTCAAAGAAGACAAGAATTGCACAGTGCCAATCAGGGCCGGCGTTAGGGGGGGGGGGCAAACTGGGCAATCCTCTTAGTGCCCCCTGCCTAAGGCTACTACGGTCCCCGAGCCGCCCTACCCATAACATTTATAGGACGGGCGGCAAGGGCCCCCTCATGCCCTGTGGCGAAGCTAGCGACAGCCACATTCACTTGTATCTGCATCCTCGGGAAGCAAGTACAAATGTTTACTATAGGCTGCAAGCCACGTTAAGCCTGCAGCCTATAAGGCACTGTGAAGACTCCCTGTGCAGGTCGTTGTGATGACTTCAATGCACCACGCTGGTCTGCGCAAGCATCCTGCCCAGAGGATTGGGGGGTGGGAGGAGCTTTCTGCCAATATACAGGGGGGGATTGATGTGTGCCACTATATACAAAGGAGAGAAGTGGGTGGCACTATATACAAGGGAGGTGGGGGGCTGTGTGGCAATATATACAAGGAAGGAGGAGCTGTGTAGCACTATACAAGGGGGGCTGTGTATAGCGCTCTCTACTGGGGGGCACAAAGGGGACATTACTGCTGTGGGGGCACTTTTATTGTGTTGAGCAGTGAGGGATCATTATTACCATAAGGGGTACTGTGGATTACGAGTTTGTTTAGAAGATGGGGTATAGGTGTGGAGGATGCTGAAAAAGTGAGAAACCAACATGACTGTGTCAAATTCTGCAGAGACAAGTCACAGCTGGAATAAGTCATCACAGTGGTCTGGGCCGGATGGAGGAATAAAGGGAAAGTGAACGAGCTCCTGTGAATAACTGGCATCTTCCACTATATGGTCACTATATTGTGGTAATATTGGTCTTTGTATAGTGGTTTTTATTCAGTAACAGTATGTGGTTATGATGTGGGGGTATTATTCAGTAACAGTATGGGGGTATTATTCAGTCACTTTGTGGTTATGATGTGGGGGTGGTATTATTCAGTATCAGTATGGAGTATTATTCAGTCACTTTGTGGTTATGGTGTGGAGGTATTATTCAGTAACAGTATGGGGGTATTATTCAGTCACTTTGTGGTTATGGTGTGGGGTATTATTCAGTAACAGTATGGTGGTATTATTCAGTCACTTTGTGGTTATGGTGTGGGGTATTATTCAGTATCAGTATGGGGGTATTAGTCAGTCACTATGTGGTTATGGTGTGGTGGTATTATTCAGTATCAGTATGGAGTATTATTCAGTCACTATGTGGTTATGGTGTGGGGTATTATTCAGTAACAGTATGGGGGTATTATTCAGTATCAGTATGGAGTATTATTCAGTCACTATGTGGTTATGGTATGGCGGTATTATTCAGTAACAGTATGGTGGTATTATTCAGTCACTATGTGGTTATGGTGTGGTGGTATTATTCAGTATCAGTATGGAGTATTATTCAGTCACTATGTGGTTATGGTGTGGAGGTATTATTCAGTAACAGTATGGGGGTATTATTCAGTCACTATGTGGTTATGGTGTGGGGTATTATTCAGTAACAGTATGGGGGTATTATTCAGTATCAGTATGGAGTATTATTCAGTAACAGTATGGGGGTATTATTCAGTCACTATGTGGTTATGGTGTGGGGTATTATTCAGTCACTATGTGGTTATGATGTGGCAGTATTATTCAGTAACAGTATGGGGGTATTATTCAGTATCAGTATGGAGTATTATTCAGTCACTATGTGGTTATGATGTGGCAGTATTATTCAGTAACAGTATGGGGGTATTATTCAGTATCAGTATGGAGTATTATTCAGTCACTTTGTGGTTATGGTGTGGCGGTATTATTCAGTATCAGTATGGGGGTATTATGCAATCACTATGTGGTTATGGCGTGGCGGTATTATTCAGTAACAGTATGAGGTATTATTCAGTCACTTTGTGGTTATGGTGTGGTGGTGGTATTATTCAGTAACAGTATGAGGTATTATTCAATCACTATGTGGTTATGGTGTGGAGGTATTATTCGGTGACAGTATGGGGGTATTATTCAGTCACTATGTGGTTATAGTCTGGTGTTATTATTCAGTCACTATGTGGTTATGATGTGGTGGTATTATTCAGTATCAGTATGAGGTATTATTCAGTCACTATGTAGTTATGGTGTGGTGGTATTATTCAGTATCAGTATGAGGTATTATTCAGTCACTATGTGGTTATGATGTGGGGGTATTATTCAGTAACAGTATGGGGGTATTATGCAATCACTATGTGGTTATGGTGTGGTGGTATTATTCAGTAACAGTATGTGGGTATTATGCAATCACTATGTAGTTATGATGTGGTGGTATTATTCAGTCACTATGTAGTTATGGTGTGGTGGTATTATTCAGTAACAGTATGTGGGTATTATTCAGTCACTATGTGGTTATGGTGTGGCGGTATTATTCAGTAACAGTATGTGGGTATTATTCAGTCACTATGTGGTTATGGTGTGGTGGTATTATTCAGTATCAGTATGGGGGTATTAGTCAGTCACTATGTGGTTATGGTGTGGTGGTATTATTCAGTATCAGTATGGGGGTATTATGCAATCACTATGTGGTTATGGTGTGGTGGTATTAATCAGTAACACTATCGGTCTATTATTCAGTAACAGTATGTAGTTACGATGTGGGGGTATTAGTCAGTCACTATGTAGTTTTGGTGTGGCGGTATTATTTGTGTATTATTATTGGTAATATTGGTCTTATAATAGTGAGTTGTGTTCAGTAACAGTATGTAGTTAGGATGGGGGGGTATTATTCAGTAACAGTATGGGGGTATTAGTCAGTCACTATGTGGTTTTGGTGTGGCGGTATTATTTGTGTATTATTATTGGTCTTATAATAGTGAGTTGTGTTCAGTAACAGTATGCAGGTAATATTTCATCTGGTTTAGTGGTATGACATAATAACTGTATATGTATATAGATCATTTTTTTGTGTGATAGGGAGACATGCGCTTTGGGTCTTGCAACACTCCTGGACGCGTTAGAAATCAGTGATGCAGTTCTCTGCACACCGCCTTCTGAATGATAAAGTAAGGGTGTGTTCACAGCAGCGTT
Source organism: Rhinoderma darwinii (assembly GCF_050947455.1). NCBI lineage: Eukaryota > Metazoa > Chordata > Amphibia > Anura > Rhinodermatidae > Rhinoderma > Rhinoderma darwinii. The sequence goes on along the minus strand of NC_134699.1, from coordinate 12,916,109 downwards.
TCGTTTCCATTGATGGGTTCTGTCAGACCTTTCCGTCGGAGGAACCCATCAACGGAAAGGCAAACGGAAGCCATCGCTTCTGTTTGCATTACCATTGGTTTCAATGGTAATGCTTCCGTTGTAAATGGTTTCCGTTTGCCTCCATTCCGTAAGGTTACCGTTTTTTTTATGGAATCAATAGCGCAGTCGACCATAGGAAAGCTATGGTTTCCGTTTGGTTTGCGTTTATGGGTTCCCCTAACGGAAAGGTCTGACGGAAGCCATCAATGGAACCCCTGACGCAGATGTGAATAGGCCCTAATTCAGGATTTGGGGCCCCACTTTAAACTTTGCCCAGGACCACACTTTGTCTAAAACAGGTCCTGGTTCCCATTTAAATCAATGAGTTATTTGTGTAATACAGGACAAGTCCACCAAAATGAAAACCGCTCTCCACTCTGGCCAAAAGATGAGGATCCTGAACAGAGGACCATTTCTATTAACTCAGAATGTATGAAAGTGTGTTTTCTAAACTGGACAACCCCTGAAATCTGACACAAATCATGTATGTAAAAGAGACAAGAAAAGCATACTGGTTACATCTAGAGAACTCATACCTCAGTATAGATGATAGCCGTCATCCAAAAGCGTTTTGTGGGTCTAGGTACAGATAGCATTGCCCATAGGAAAATGAGAATGGGTAGAATCAAGGAGAGAATGGATGCAGACACCATGTGATTAAGAATAATGACAAAATAACAAAGCATTTCAGACTTTGATACAACGGTATTGTAGAGAGCGAAGACCAGACGCAGGGGGCGTGGGAGACTCTGATAGAATCTGTCTGACTCCTCCAGGTCCTCATCACAATACATCCTGGGGAACAGGAGAGAGCAGAATGGATATGATTTGGGGATCAAATAGTAAAAATATGTGCAGAAAATATGACAAATAATGATTTCATTTAATTTACCTTCGTCCTTAACTTCTACTAAATCCACACTATATATACACAAAAAAACAGAATTTTTGTACTCCCTTTAAAATCTTTTTGTCGTATTCATTGGGGGACACAGCACCATAGGTAAAGGCCTTTGCCACTGGGAGGCTGACATTAGGTAGGAAGAAGGGTTGCACGATGCATCGAAATATCAATACTCTTTAGATACCGTGCACCCTCAAACGGTTCAATACTGTGAATTCATGTATTTCGATACTAAGCTGTGCGACCGCAGTATTATAACGCATGAATTTAGTCAGTAGAATGATGTGATGCGACCGGCGCTGCACTAATGATTGCCGGCACTAAACACAGAGAACATGGCAGGCGCACTGCAAAACACCCCCATGTTCTGCCTTCAGTGCCAGCACCGGCCGCATAACATCTTACTGACCACCACGCAGGTACAACAAGTGTGTGTGCGTGATCAGGAGAGGGGAAATGATTGTATTACACAGCTGCTGCTCCGCTCTAACGGTAGAGATCAGAGAAACTTCTTATCTCCGCCACTATTCCCTTGAATGCCGCGATCAAAGATAACCACAGCATTCAAGAAGAAAGTGAGAAGGGGGATCCCTGTGATGCAATCGAGGGACATACCATATATGGGCAGACAGCCCAGGGTCCATTGAAGGAACCCAGGGATGTCTGACCATATTTTCTGTTAGGGCATACTTAGGTATAGAAATACTCAGTATATAGAAATATGCCAGTGCATAAAAGTTTAAAAATATAAAAAAGTTAAATAAAAAAAAATACACAAACATTCTTTACAATAAACATTAAAATAAAAGTCTCATTACATAAAATATACACATTCGGTATCATCGCGACCATAAAAAACTGCACAATAAATTTATAGCGTCATTTTTGATGTGTAGGATGTACAAAAACAAAATACAAACTGATTTCTTTCACTTATTAATGTGAGGCATGAGGTATTATGAATTTTGAACCTCCATGTGCCTCACATTAACAGTAATTAAGCAATAACTCTCAACTTTCAAATAGCAGAAAAGAGGCACAACTAATGGCGCGCGCCGTGGCAATTTTTTTCTTTTAAGCCACGCAATCCCCGCCCATACACACGATTCAGCCCACACCGTATCATGCTCCCATAGCTACCCCATACAGTATAATGGCCCCATACTGTATAAAGCCTCATAGCTGCCACTATACAGCATAATGCCCCCCTAGCTGCCCTTATACAGCACAAAGCTGCCCCTAGTGCCAGTGCCCACATATAAAGTGCCAATGCCCTTCTAGACAGTGCAGATAGTGCCCCTATATAGTGCCACAGTGTCTATGTTTATAGTGCCACAAACCCCTTGAAGATAGCGCCACACCCCCCCCCCCCCCCATGTAGATAGCACTACCCCCGCTGTAGATAGCGCCATTGGGACTCTGTCTAGGAGCAGAATCCCCAGCCAGAGCATAAGTCGGGTATTCCGCTCCTAAAGGGAAGCCCGCTACTCCTTGAGCGGAATCCATGTTGCCGACTCAGGCCGGGGATTCCGACCCAGGAGGAGCCCCTGATGTCAATGTCCATATATGTATAAAAGAGTATCCGGCACACCAATTTTGAAACAAAGGTATTTTTATTTTGTTTTTAATGCCAGAGCGCCATGACACAGCGGCCAGCCGCTATCAGCACCACTAGCGCTCGTCTATGAAGTTTTCCAGCACGGCTCACTGCCTGATGAAGGTCACTTAGACCGAAACGTCGCACTCTGCCACTGGCATTAAAAACAAAATAAAAATACCTTTGTTTCAAAATTGCAGTGCCGGATACTCTTTTATACTTATATTTGGGTTGGGCCCCTATCCGTGCAAAACCCCACCCTTCCACGTATCTGGTGCTGTCTGAACCTATACACAAATGTCCATATATGGACAGTGACCTCTGGGGTTTCCTTTAGGAGCAGAATCTTCATCTAGATCATCGGCAACGGGCATTCCGCTCAATCAGTAGCCACTGACGTCACTGTCCAAATATGGACAGTGTCATCAGGGCTTCTCCGAGCACAGCACTTAAAGTAGTGCTGTGCCCTGGGAGTCCTCGGTGAGCGGAGGAGCTCCCTCTGTTCTGAACTAATTCTGAAGCAGGGAGCTAATAGTTCCCTGCATCAGCATTGGGTTCAACTGTATCTGCGACCTGAGGGCGCAGATACAGTTGACAACGGGACATACTCCCTAGTCGCCCGGGTCAGCGGGACACCTCCCCTAATCTGGGACTGTCCCGCTGAATCCGGGAAGGTTGGGAGCTAGAATTAACCCGATCATATACCACAAACATTAACCCAATTAACCCTCGCGCCTCACATAAAGAAATAAAAAACGTTCTTCCATTTTCTAATTGTTGGCAAAGTATCGTTCTGGTATCGAGAATCGCAATACTACACAAAGTACCGGTATCAAAGTCTAAATTCTGGTTTCGTGACAACCGTAGTAGGAAGAAGTCTTGGCCGGTGTCTGTAGGAGGGTATGGCCTGTCTGGGTAGAGCCAAGACTTCTTCCTAGCACAAGTCAGCCTCCTAGTGGCAAGTGTCTATACGCATGGTGCTGGGCCCCAAAATTATATAAATCAGAAATATAAAATTAACTTATCACATCAATCACAGAAGAGTCATTGTGATACGTCGGAGTTCGTACGCTAAACTTAAGTATTTTTAGTTAGTTAAATTAGCAAATTAATTAACCCTGTGTGAACACAGCAACAAGACTAAATTTCTTACTTTACTGGTACACCCAAAACAATCAAACACAAACTCATGAAACCCGAGTCCTAACCTCTGACATTATCTTTATATTCTGATCGAATAATTGAAGTTAAATAGAAGTTATTCTTACTTGTTTAGTAGCAGTTCACTAGCCGTTAACAACTGTGGAACATCCGCCAGTGGCCTGCACGTCTCATCCAGTCCGTGGGATGTCTCCTCCGCTTCAGTGGACTGCAGATCTACCTTTAAAATAACTGTACTATATGATGGTGGGATATCCGTTCTTGTTTCTGTCATTTCTGCATCCCCTTCATAGTCCTCCTCTTCCTGACCCAGCTCCAATCTACCATCTTCATGTAGACCGTGGCTAAGGTCAAATTTAAAGGACACAAATATAGCTTTAATTTGTTAACACGTATTTTGCTAAATTTTAAAGCTGAAATGAATTCCATTGACAAGTGACAGCGGGTCCTGTGCGTCTCTGACACGCAGGATCCAACTGTTATCGATCACATCTGAGTTATGAACATAGATGTCATCGATAACAGCTCGATCACACAGGACCCACTGACAATGAACCCGTCAGTACCGCTGACCTGACAGATACAGGTTTCCGCGTAAGATCAGCTGCTCTGTATACAGGATACAAAGCAGCTGTATCTCAAAAAGTAAAATAAATTTTTATTAAAATGTAATTACAAAGTTGCAACAATCACACTGATAGACATTTTTATCTAAAAATATTTGTTTTCAAAGGTGTACATAGCCTTTAAATAATAAAACTCTGGCTGCCTGCAGCCACCACTAGGGGGAGCTTACTGCATTGAACTCAATAATGAAACAGTATGCAGTAACTCTATTGGTGAACTCTCTTGTATTAGAAATTTGTTTTTTGTAGTTATGTGACCTTATTGTGGTTGCCATCTACAACACTCAACATTTACCTTGAATCCAAACTATCAACAGAAGTCGAATCAAAGGCCAGCATACGATGGGGTTTTCGGCCTTTTGGGGCTTCACCAGGACCAGTAGGGTCTTCATAGGACAAAACCAAATCCTCTGTGGCACAGCTGCCAAAACAACAATAACATCATATCAGACGATTGTTTATTCAGTCTATACCCATACACCCAGTATATAGCTGTATACCCTCATTTTTACCTGGAGACAAAACTGTCTTGAGACTGCTGCGATTCAACACTGAGGATCTTACAGATTTCCAGCCTCTTGGACTGAACAGTCTCTTCTCTTGTAAAACTAACATGGTCATCATTCTCGTCACTGGACAAGGTCTGAGTCCTTGAAAGTTGCTTGGCTCTGTAATACTCAGCTATGCTCTCTTGAGAGGCTTCTTTACCCTGAAAACAAGAATCTGATATAAAGGGGTTGTTCACTACTGGAGAACTGATGACCACCGGATAGGTCATCAGTACATGATCTGTGGGGGTCCAACATCAGGACCGTTAGATGGCTCCGGCCACGGAATAGCGGCCAAGCTGCAGTACTATTCAAGTGAATAGGAGCAGAGCTGCAGCACGGCCGCTATGCAGTGCACGGAGCAAACTGCTTCCGGCTCCGTACATCGCATAATGGGCAATAATATCAGTTGTCCGGTAGTGGACAACCGCTGTAATGTGTATTTCACCCCCTAAGTGGGAAAACTATTTTTTTTTTTTACAAACAGCATGGATTTTAAAAATAATTAAATGTTTTACCCTGTCCAGATTTTTCTGTAACATACAGCGCTCCATCCTCAAGACAGCGGCAATGTCCACACTATTTTTACAGAAAGAGTTGAGAGTTTCGATGGTGTCATCTGCGAGAGCTTGGATGAAGACCCATGAGAACTTGATAATATTTATGACCCTCTGAACAATATTTTCTGTAACATGGGAACAAATATACAGTGTGAGCCAATGGTGGTTATAGAGAAATATAATGGAAATCTTCTATTATCACGGCATACCTGTTCCATCTGCATTATCCTTCGGACTTTCAGTCTGTGATTCCTCTTGTTGGAGTTCCTCTGGTTTTCCTTGATTTACAACAAACAAAAATATAACGACTTGAAATGGATGCGTGTAAATACATATGGTAAATTGTAAAACACAATGTTTAGAATATTGTATCTTTTAAGTCCCAAGAGTATTTTTCTGGAATAAACCTAAAGCTGAAAACCTGCTTACACTAGAAATCCTCTGAAACAAATGTTCACATATCAATATAACTGCAAAAAGCTAAGTAACTTTGTAAATATTACTTATCCTGTACTGATCCTGAGTTACATCCTGTATTATACTCCAGAGCTGCACTCACTATTCTGCTGGTGGAGTCACTGTGTACATACATTACATTACTTATCCTGTACTGATCGTGAGTCACACACTGACTCCAGAGCTGCATTCACAGATCTGTTGATTGTTATAGGAAACCGACAAACTTGTTACAGACACACCCCAAAACCTTCCCCTCTATTAAGCAGTGGAACAGTTTTACTGCTGTAGAAAATATTAGAGCCTCGTGAGACCAGTGTTTGATGTAAAAGGGACTACACTACCTAAAATGCAAATCGTCAAAACAAGCTTTGTGCAGGGGTTGAGTCACCAGGGAATGCTGGGAGATTCCAGCTCTGAAGCCTCTGTAATTGTGAGAGCAGCTCTGAAGCTTAACACAGGCTGTAACTCAGCATCAGTACAATATAAGTAAAGCAATAAAGTATTTATAAAGTTATTATTCTTTTTATGTACACCAATTGTGCATGTGAAAGGTAAATGTAACCAGGTTAAATAAAATGGTTAGCAACTTGAGCGAACTAAAAATGTTATCACAATCATTAATGCACAAAGATTGACTTATGTTTCCAAACAAAGGAGGGAGACTTGATCGCAATGTACCGTCTGGTTGTTGTTTCTCCATTTCTCTACGGATCTGCTCTCTGATGGTCAGCTCATCGTTCTTCCGTAGGTTCAACGCAGATTTAGAACTTGTGGTCCATGCTTCATATGCTAGCTGGAGACAATCACATATAATATCTTAATATTTTATTTTTTATTACAAAGAAATTAGAGAACAGAATTGTCATTATTTATTCTAGAACATTAATATTTTCTAAATCATTGTCTAATAGGAAATATTAACCATGGGCAGCACCAGGAGGCCAATCATGTAGGACAGGGGCTAGTGTTATACTGCGAGTATAGAAAGAGTAAGGTCTAAGCAATGTGTACCAGTGAAAGCTTCTTTTTATCAGAGCCTGGGACATATTGGTGGGACCCAAATTATTTACCTGAAATGCGGTCTTCTTTTTAGGGGGCTCCTCTTCCCTTTTTTCTTCTCGGGTTTCTTCCTCTTCATCTTCGCTGTCTGTATCAAATAGGCTATAGCTTCCACTACGAACCACTGAAAAATACAAATCGTCCATTAAAGGGGTTATCCCACCAAATCAAAATATCCCTATCTACAGGATAGGTGAGAAGTGTTTGATTGCTGGGGTTCCCACTGTTGGGACCCCCATCGATCAGGGGAACGGGGTTCCCGAGTTCCCTGAACGAACGAAGTGACAGTCGCGCAAGTGCACTGCCGCGCCATTAATTCTCTATGGGACTGTTGGAGAAAGCCGAGCACCTCACTTGGCTATTTCCGGCAGTCCCATAAAAAAAGAATAGAGCGGCAGCGCGCATGCGTGACCTGGCGTTTCATTCATACAGGGGACTCGGGACCCCTGTTCTCATGATTGATGGGGGAGCTTTCTCATCTTCATTGATATAGAACAGTGAAAAATATAAGAGTGAGATGGTGAAACTTATTTCTGCAATCTCAGCGAATCCATTGCTTCTTTTTTTAGATAAGTTTATGAATACATATATGAAGAAAGCAATGGAGTTTCACTTCTGAATTAACAAGAGGAAGATGTGGGAATTGAGAGGTGACCTTGACAGGTCGGTGGTGTCCTCTTTTCAACCGCAAGTATTATGTAAGAGGGAGAGATGAACTAATGTTACACTGCCAAAAAGAGTTGTGTGCAAAAATATTCCAATGTTAAGGCCCTTTTACACTGGGCGATTATCGGGCATTTTATCGTTCATATAACGCTCGTTGATGATAATTGCCCGATGTACACAGGGCAGCGATCAGCAGATGATCGAGCAAACGCCCGATTCTCTGCTGGTCGTATCGTTTCTAAAAAGTAAAATATTATCGTTGTTGGCAGCGCATCTCCCGGTGTAAACAGAGAGACGTGCTGCCGACATGATAATAATGTATGGGGACGAGTGATCGGTGTAACGACCGCTCGTCCCCATACTAGCTCTGAGTGACAGGAGCAAACGAGTGCTGATCAACGAGCTGTCTCGTTGATCGGCGCTCGTTGCACCGGCCAAAATTAGCAGGTGGAATAGGACCCACCCTTCAAAATAAACAAATCCATGTTCCTTACTTGTTGTGTGAGTCACCCACGGCTGCCACCATTTCTTTTTGCCATCTTTGTCGTTTTTCTCACCGTCATCTGTAATTACATACATGCAGAGAACACACATCACAAGGACTATTGGTAATATCTTTAAAAAAAAATACAGTTTGCACAGATGTTGTATTAAGGCCCATTTGCGCAGTTCAATTTGGTCCAAATATAACCTGACCAGATGCAGAGAATTTCCTTTTTTAGCTGTGATGGTAACAGTACAATTGTTTCCACTGTAGCAAAACAATCATTTACGTGCTACAAAAGTAGCATGAATTATTGCATATAACATACACAGTGATGACCAATAAGCCACAGATTTACTAGGTAGATTTCCTTTTCCCATTTCACACAATAGTGTTAAGGTTAATTATAAAGTGAACTGTTCTTTTTTTTGGGGGACGGGGGGGGGGTTAGTGTGTTTAAAACCCTCCAAAAAACAAATGACTACAGCTTAATCTTATTATTACTAACAATCATTAGATTATTTCCTATTTCAGACTCTGTTTTTACCTGTGTCCTTTGATGCTTCAGATGTATCCTCTTCACCACCGCTATCCTTCCGTGTTTTCTCGTCATCTGTTGCCTTCTGCTTAGATTTGATTTGCTCCATCCTGCCGGATTATACGAGATACACAAATGAAGTTTATGAACGACACAAGTCCACTCATTACGTACTGGCAGAGATGTGTGCATGTAGCCTGTATGTGGTGGCACATGGAGTCCCTACAGATTCATATTACAAGCCGTGTGCTGCTGTATGATGCCTCCACAATGCTTTTAGGGAAGAAAACCTCCGCAATGTAGCATCTGATAGAAAATGGTGCAGATTCTCACCGAATCCGTGAAGAAAAACCTCTCTGCCTCCGTGTAAAATAGCCCATAAAATACTATAAGCATGGGCTGTGTTTTATTCCAGTAGGAGCTATCATACACTTCAAATAATGACACGTGTTGTTGAAATGGATGTAAGCCATTCAGCACTCTAAATATCAACACTTTAATAATCATTTAGATCATTCTATATAATTACATAGTCACAAATGCATAAGTACGGCAAACATTGGAGGCTAGAAAAGCCATGGTGGACACTTAAGGCCCTTTTACACTGGCCAATTATCGGGCAAAAGATCGTTCATATAACGCTTGTTGCCGATAATTGTCCTGTGTAAACAGGGCAGCGATCGGCAGATGAACGAGCAAACGCTGGATCATCTGCTGATTGTATTGTTCTAAAAAAGTGAAATGTTGTCGGCAGCGCATCTCCTTGTGTAAACAGCGAGACACGCTGCCGACATGATAATAATGTGTGGACACGCGATCGGAGTAACGACCGCTCAATCCCTTCCATAGATCTGTATGAAAGGAGCAAACAAGCGCCGATCAACGAGCTGTCTCATTGATCGTCGCTCGATTACACGAGCCGTGTTTCGCCCACCATCTAGACGACCATGATTTACATGTCAGCTCTAGCAGAATAATCATATCACACATTAGTTAGCACATACTGTTTTTTCATTGCCTGGCCACATTTTTTCTCCTCTTCTAGACGTACGGCCACTACTTTCTTCATTTTTTCTTCAAACAGCTCAGCTCCTCTAGGTGTTTTGACAAAGAGAAACAGACAAAAATAATAATAAAAAAAAGCTTCCATTGGTTGCTACTGACATTTCACAGTACATGACTTGTAGTTAGTATGGGCAGTAGACAAGCAATCTGCACTCAGTTCTGATTCCATCCCAGTCACAGGTAGGCTTTTCTTCACCCAGACCAAGATCCAGTTCGCTAACCTAGTCCTGTATCGAAATATCCTGGTCAATGCAAAGCGGCTTTTTAGCACCTTCCTGGCAGCCAGCACCTTGATCACATGCCTAGCCAGACGCCCCCAAACTACATCCCTGTCCAACCTCTGTATTGCCATTTATTTATAGTATCGGACAACTTTAAATTAACCAAAGACAATGACACTATCTGTAGAAAACACAAATCTCTCGCTTAGCTGAACGTTTGTGGGTTAGAGATGTCGGACCTATCAGCAGATCGGCTGTGTGGCCTCAATCTAAGAAAGGAATTCTACAATTTGACTACCTCCACTGTGTTTTGAAGTACAATTAAAACATTAAAGGTCTTATTACACCAGCCAATTTTGGCCGATGCAACGAGACAGCTCATTTTCTCCTGTCACAAGGAGCTGTGGATGGGGATGAGCGCTCGTTTCTCCGATCGCTCATCCCCATACATTATTATCATGTCGGCAGCGCGTCTCTTTGTTTACACTGGGAGATGTGCTGCCAACAACGATAAAATTTCAGGTTTTTAAAACGATACAATCAGCTGATGAATGAGCATTTGCTGGTTCATCTGCTGATCGCTGCCCTTTTTACACAGGTCAATGATCGGGAACGAGCGTTATATGAACACTCAAGTGCCTGATAATCGCCCAGTTTAGAAGGACCTTTAGTCAACATATGGAGGTAAATTAAAACCATGTGACAGAGAAGTCATACCTTGAAGCCAGGAGTTTAGAAGCCTTCAGATCTGCTACCACATAGAGGAAGTAATAGCTGGAGAACACACGACGATGGATCAAAAGGAATGTAAAACAGATTGCATCCCAAACAACTCCGGCTTCATTTTCTGGCAGTTCACATGACTCATCAGATGGGATATCTGTAAGACAAGGTGTTAATGATGAAGTTTCACAAAGGATTCAATAAAGTACCACATTTGTCGAAGAACTCAAACTTACTCAGGTCGTATCCTTTGATCGTGCAGAACATACTAAATGTCTGGATGAGCCAACAGTTATTCTTCATCAGTTTATCCAGATAGGCACATGCCCCAACCTGGAAAAATAAATTAAAAAAACGTCATGAACTGTTTGGTTCTTCATTTTCCATTGATGTAATTCATATCTTGAACCAATAGTCAGAAATGTATAAACGCGGATGTTTAATTGTTAATCAAACCAACAACTAAACTACACAGGGATGCGGATGGGTTTTCAGAATAGGTTGTGTTACCTTTAAATTGGAAACGCCAACATCCATTTTTGAATACTTACTGAAAGAAGGTTTTTCATGGTGATTACGAAAGCTGTGTAGGTAATGAGATAGTCCCACAACTTCAGAATATGACGGACTGGTTTTAACAGAAGGCTCCCGCCAAACAGCATGAAATGGAAACAGGCCATCAGGTATACCATACACAGTATATTTATGCGGGTCGTACCAGTGATAAAAATCAAACACAGCACAAACCAGAAGTGGTAACTGAAAACCACCACCTTAGCCATATCCAGATAGGACCTGCATAGAATACAGCAAACATATGTGATGTTAGTGACGTTTGCGCTTTGTTGTAGAAGAAACGTACAGGTCAATACTCCACAAATGTGACTAAATTGTAATAAAGCTGCTCCATTATTCTACAGCATGTATCATACAACACTAAAACGCTACATCTGTAATTCCCTCCACACATGGTAAATAGAAAATAAGCCCCGATGTGGGAACCCCAAATTGCATGAAACTAAGACCTCTATTCTGGATTAGGAGTCTTCTGCTGCAAGGAAAAGAGTCAATGGCAAAGCTATTCACATATCTTCTAAAATATCTCTATTGCTGACCTATAAATTTAGTTATTTGACAGTCCCAAGAATCTGTGACATGAGACAATTCTTTATTTTAGGTGCCACCTGTCTGACGCTTATATGAAACTGGCCTTAATGGCATACAGGCGGATTTCTGCATCCATATTACGGATACAAATCCCAGACCGACCGCAGGTCTGTTAACCTGAACTATCAACTGTGATGCTGTTCGTTCGGGATAACAGACCCGCGGTCAGGCCGGGATTTGCGTCTGTATTACAGGCCTATTACGCTCATGTGAAACTGGCCTAACAATGGATAATACATTTTAGATGCAAAAACAACTGAAAATGGAGCTTTTAGAAGCCACGTATGCCGGTCAGTATTCACCTGCAGTGGAGGAAGTTGGGTACAGGGCTATACTGGCTCAAATCTCCTGGATCCAAATCTTTACTAATCTCAATGTTATCACCAGCTAGCATTCGCACACAAGCCAAGTTCTCATCCTCAAATACCTGCCACTGCAGAGAAGCAAGGAGCAGCAGCATGGCATCATCTGGACAAGAATGAAGAAGAGCATGTTATACAATATAAATCCAGATGCAATATGCAATCTATATAAAAGTTTAATAACTGTATAAATACTATTATATTATTTTTAGCATTGATCCTGCGTTACAACATGTCTATAGTTAATTCTCATCCAAAATTGTGCAAGTGTATAAGATCATATTTTCCATACTATTCTGCTGGTGCAGTGATGATCTGCATTCTGTGAGGTGTAGTCTTTGTACAGTAATATAATAAAGGAAAACGAACTCTCCTGGAGTGCAGGGCAGCACAAGTCACTGGATTATTGGACCACAGGTGAGTTGGCAGTAACAGCCAGAAAAACTGTAAATGCATTTCCGGATCTATAATCCACACTATATCTCATGGTCATTTAGAGCTCTACAATACACACTATACCACATGGTCATTTAGAGCTCTACAATACACGCTATACCACATGGTCATTTCTGGCTCTATAATACACACTATACCTCATGGTAATTTAGGGCTCTATAATACACACCATACCTCATGGTCATGTCAGGCTCTATAATACACACTATACCTGAGGGTCATTTCTCGGGTCTATAATACAAACTATATCTCAGGGTCATTTAGGGCTCTATAATACACACTATACCTCAGGGTAATTTCCAGCTCTATAATACACACTTTACGTCATGGTCATTAAGGGCTCTATAATATACATAATTTCCCGCTCTATACACACTATACCTCATGTTCAATTAGGGCTCTATAATACACACTATACCTGAGGGTCATTTCTGGCTCTATAATACACGCTATACCTCATGGTCATTTAGGGCTCTATAATACACACTATACCTCATGGTCATTTAGGGCTCTATAATACACACTGTACCTCATGGTCATTTAGGGCTCTAGAATGCACAGTATATCTCAGGGTCATTTAGGACCCTATAATACACACTATACCTCATGGTCATTTAGGGCTCTATAATACACGCTATACCTCATGGTCATTTAGGGCTCTATAATACACACTATACCTCATGGTAATTTAGGGCTCTATAATACACACTATACCTCAGGGTAATTTCCAGCTCTATAATACACACTTTACGTCATGGTCATTAAGGGCTCTATAATATACATAATTTCCCGCTCTATACACACTATACCTCATGTTCAATTAGGGCTCTATAATACACACTATACCTGAGGGTCATTTCTGGCTCTATAATACACGCTATACCTCATGGTCATTTAGGGCTCTATAATACACACTATACCTCATGGTCATTTAGGGCTCTATAATACACACTGTACCTCATGGTCATTTAGGGCTCTAGAATGCACAGTATATCTCAGGGTCATTTAGGACCCTATAATACACACTATACCTCATGGTCATTTAGGGCTCTATAATACACGCTATACCTCATGGTCATTTAGGGCTCTATAATACACACTATACCTCATGGTAATTTAGGGCTCTATAATACACACTATACCTCATGGTCAATTAGGGCTCTATATTACACACTATACCTCAGGGTCATTTCTGTATCTGTAATACACACTATACCTCATGGTAATTTAGGGCTCTATAATACACACTATACCTCATGGTAATTTAGGGCTCTATAATACACACTATACCTCATGGTAATTTAGGCCTCTATAATACACAGTATACCTCATGGTAATTTAGGGCTCTATAATACACACTATACCTCAGGGTCATTTCGGTATCTACAATACACGCTATACCTCATGTTCATTTAGGGCTCTATAATAAACACTATACCTCATTGTCATTTAGGGCTCTACAATAAATACTATACCTCATTGTCATTTAGGGCTCTATAATACAAACTTCACCTTAGGGTCGTTTCCGGCTCTACATTATACACTATACCTCAGGCTAATTTCTGGCTCTATAATACACCCTATACCTCAGGGTAATTTCTGGTTCTATAATACACACTGTACCTCATGTTCATTTATGGCTCTATAATACACACTATACCTCATGGTCATTAAGGGCTCTATAATATACATAATTTCCGGCTCTATAATACACATTATACCTGAGGGTCATTTCTGGCTCTATAATACACACTATACCTCATGGTCATTTAGGGCTCTATAATACACACGATACCTCAGGGTCATTTAGGGCTCTATAATATACACTATACCTCATGGTCATTTAGGGCTCTATAATACACGCTATACCTCATGGTCTTTTAGGGCTCTATAATACACACCATACCTCATAATCATTTAGGGCTCTATAATACACACTATACTTCATGGTCCTAAAGGGCTCTATAGTACACACTATACCTCATGGTCATTTGAGGCTCTATAATACACACTATACCTCATGGACATTTAGGCCTCTATAATAAACACTATACCCCAAGGTCATTTAGAGCTCTATAATACACACTATACTTCAGGGTAATTTCCGGCTCCATAATACACACTATACCTCAGGGTAATTTCTGGCTCTATAATACACTCTGTACCTCATGGTCATTTATTGCTCTATAATACAGACTATACGTCATTGTCATTAAGGGCTCTATAATATACAGAATTTCCCGCTTTATAATACAAACTATACCTCACTGTCATTTAGGGCTCTATAATACACACCATAGCTCAGGGTAATTTCTGGCACTATAATACACACTATACCTCATGGTCATTTAGGGCTCTATAATAAACACTATACCTCAAGATCATTCAGGGCTCTATAATACACACTATACTTCAGGGTAATTTCCGGCTCTATAATACACACTGTACCTCATGGTCATTTATGGCTCTATCATACAGACTATACGTCATTGTCATTAAGGGCTTTATAATATACATAATTTCCGGTTCTATAATACACATTATACCTCAGGGTAATTTAGGGCTCCTTAATACACATTATACCTCATCATCATTCAGGGTCATTTCTGTATCTATAATACACACTACCCCAGGGCCATTTACGGCTCTATATACACACTATACCTCATTGTCATTTAGGGCTCTATAATACACACTATACCTCAGGGTCATTTCCGGCTCTATAATACACACTATACCTCATGGTTATTTAGGGCTCTATAATACACACTATACCTCATGGTCATTCAGGGCTCTATAATACACACTATACCTCATGGTTATTTAGGGCTCTATAATACACACTATACCTCATGGTTATTTAGGGCTCTATAATACACACTATACCTCATGGTCATTTCCGGCTCTATAATACACAATATACGTCAGTGTCATTTAGGGTTCTATAATACAAACTAAACCTCAGGGTCATTTAGGGCTCTATGATACACACTATACCTCAGGGTCATTTATGGCTCTATAATATACACTATACCTCAGAGTCATTAAGGGCTCTATAATACACACTAAACCTCAGGGTCATTTCCGGCTCCATAATCCACACTATACCTCATGGTCATTTAGGGCAATATAATACACACTATACCTCATGGTCATTCAGGGCTCTATAATACACACTATACCTCAGGGTCATTTAGGTCTCTGGGGAAAATGTTTGAGGGGCTATTGAGGGACTATATACAGGATTATGTGACAATAAATAGCATTATAAGTGACAGCCAGCACGGTTTTACTAAGGACAGAAGTTGTCAAACTAACCTAATCTGTTTTTATGAAGAGGTGAGCAGAAGTCTAGACAGAGGGGCCGCTGTGGATTTAGTGTTTTTGGACTTTGCAAAGGCATTTGACACTGTCCCCCATAGACGCCTAATGGGTAAATTAAGGACTATAGGTTTAGAAAATATAGTTTGTAATTGGATTGAGAATTGGCTCAAGGACCGTATCCAGAGAGTTGTGGTCAATGATTCCTTCTCTGAATGGTCACCGGTTATAAGTGGTGTACCCCAGGGTTCAGTGCTGGGACCACTATTATTCAACTTATTTATTAATGATATAAAGGAAGGGATTAATAGCACTATTTCTATTTTTGCAGATGACACCAAGCTATGTAATATAGTTCAGACTATGGAAGATGTTCATGAATTACAGGCAGATTTAAACAAACTAAGTGTTTGGGCGTCCACTTGGCAAATGAAGTTTAATGTAGATAAATGTAAAGTTATGCATCTGGGTACCAACAACCTGCATGCATCATATGTCCTAGGGGGCGCTACACTGGCGGATTCACTTGTTGAGAAGGATCTGGGTGTACTTGTAAATCATAAACTCAATAACAGCATGCAGTGTCAATCAGCTGCTTCAAAGGCCAGCAGGATATTGTCGTGTATTAAAAGAGGCATGGACTCGCGGGACAGGGATGTAATAATGCCACTTTACAAAGCATTAGTGAGGCCTCATCTAGAATATGCAGTTCAGTTCTGGGCTCCAGTTCATAGAAAGGATGCCCTGGAGTTGGAAAAAATACAAAGAAGAGCAACGAAGCTAATAAGGGGCATGGAGAATTTAAGTTATGAGGAAAGATAGAAAGAATTAAACCTATTTAGCCTTGAAAAAAGACGACTAAGGGGGGACATGATTAACTTATATAAATATATTAATGGCACATACAAAAAATATGGTGATATCCTGTTCCTTGTAAAACCCGCTCAAAAAACAAGGGGGCACTCCCTCCGTCTGGAGAAAAAAAGGTTCAAGCTGCAGAGGCGACAAGGCTTCTTTACAGTAAGAACGGTGAATTTATGGAATAGCCTACCGCAGGAGCTGGTCACAGCAGGGACAGTAGATGGCTTTAAAAAAGGGTTAGATAATTTCCTAGAACAAAAAAATATTAGCTCCTATGTGTAGAAATTTTTCCTTCCCTTTTCCCTTCCCTTGGTTGAACTTGATTGACATGTGTCTTTTTTCAGCCGTACTAACTATGTAACTATGTAACTATGTAATACACAATATACCTCATGGTCATTTCCGGCTCTACAATACACTATACCTGAGGGTCATTTCTCGGGTCTATAATACAAACTATATCTCAGGGTCATTTAGGGCTCTATAATACACACTATACCTCAGGGTAATTTCCAGCTCTATAATACACACTTTACGTCATGGTCATTAAGGGCTCTATAATATACATAATTTCCCGCTCTATAATACACACTATACCTCATGTTCAATTAGGGCTCTATAATACACACTATACCTGAGGGTAATTTCTGGCTCTATAATACACGCTATACCTCATGGTAATTTAGGGCTCTATAATACACACTACACCGTATGGTCATTTAGGGCTCTATAATACACACTATACCTCATGGTCATTTACGGCTCTATAATGCACAGTATACCATTGGGTCATTTAGGGCTCTATAATACACACTATACCTCATGGTCAATTAGGGCTCTATAATACACACTATACCTCAGGGTCATTTATGGCTCTGAAATACACACTATACCTCATGGTCATTTAGGGCTCTATAATACACACTATACCTCAAGGTCATTTAGGGCTCTATAATACACACTATACTTCAGCGTAATTTCCGGCTCTATAATACACACTATACCTCTGGGTAATTTCTGGCTCTATAATACACACTGTACCCCATGGTCATTTATGGATCTATAATACTCACTATACCTCATGGTCATTTAGGGGTTTTTAATTAACTCTATACCTCAGCGTTATTTACGGCTCTATAATACACACTACCCCAGGGCCATTTATGGCTCTATAATATACACTATACCTCATTGTCATTTAGGGCTCTATAATACACTATACGTCATGGTCACTTAGGGCACTATAATACACCCTATACCTCAGGGTCATTTCCGGCTCTATAATACACACTATACCTCAGGGTCATTTAGGGCAATATAATACACACTATACCTCATGGTAATTTAGGGCTCTATAATACACACTATACCTCATGGTCAATTAGGGCTCTATATTACACACTATACCTCATGGTCATTTAGGGCTCTATAATACACACTATACCTCAGGGTCATTTATGGCTCTGAAATACACACTATACCTCAGGGTAATTTCCGACTCTATAATACACACTAATACCTCAGGGTAATTTCTGGCTCTATAAAACAAACTATACCTTACGGTCATTTAGGGCTCTATAATACACACTATACCTTAGGGTCATTTAGGGCTCTATAATACACACTATACCTCAGGGTCAATTAGGGCTCTATAATACAAACTAAACCTCAGGGTCATTTCCGACTCTATAATACACACTATACCTCATGGTCATTTCCGGCTCTATAATCCACACTATACCTCATAGTCATTTAGGGCAATATAATACACACTATACCTCAGGGTCATTTAGGTCTTTATAATACACTATAGCTCATGGTTATTTAGGGCTCTATAATACACACTATACCTCAGGGTTATTTAGGGTTCTATAATACAAACTAAAGCTCAGGGTAATTTTCGGCTTTATAATACATACTATACCTCATGTTTATTTAGGGTTCTATAATAAAAACTAAACCTCAGGGTCATTTAGGGCTCTATAATATACACTATACCTCATGATCATTTAGGGCTCTATAATATACACCATACCTCATGATAATTTAGGGCTCTATAATACACACTATACCTCATGGTCATTTAGGGCTCTATAATACACACTATACCTCATGGTCATTTAGGGCTCTATAATACACACTGTACCTCATGGTCATTTAAGGCTCTATAATACAGACTAAACGTCATGGTCATTAAGGGCTCTATAATATACATAATTTCCGGTTCTATAATATACACTATACCTCAGGGTAATTTAGGGCTCCATAATACACATTATACCTCATCATCAATTAGGGCTCTATAATACACACTATACCTCATGGTCATTTAGGGCTCTATAATACACACTATACCTCAGGGTCATTTCGGTATCTACAATACACGCTATACCTCATGGTCATTTCGGGCTCTATAATACACACTATACCTGATGGTCATTTCCGGCTCTATAATACACACTATACCTCATGGTCATTCAGGGCTCTATAATACACACTATACCTCAGGGTCATTTCCGGCTCTATAATACACCCTATACCTCAGGGTCATTCAGGGCTCTATAATACACACTATACCTCAGGGTCATGTAGGTCTCTATAATACACAATATACCTCATGGTCATTTAGGGCTCTATAATAAACACTATACCTCATTGTCATTTAGGGCTCTATAATATACACTATACCTCAGGGTAATTTCTGGCTCTATAATACACATTATACCTCAGGGTAATTCCTGACTCTATAATACATACTGTACCTCATGGTCATTTATGGCTCTATAATACACACTATACCCCATGGTCATTAAGAGCTCTATAATATACATAATATCCGGCTCTATAATACACACTATACCTGAGGGTCATTTCTGGCTCTATAATACACACTATACCTCATGGTCAGTTAGGGCTCTATAATACACACTATACCCCATGGTCATTTAGGGCTCTATAATACACACTATACCTCTTGGTCATTTCGGGCTCTATAATACACACTATACCTGATGGTCATTTCTGGCTCTATAATACAAACTATATCCCAGGGTCATTTAGGGCTTTATAATACACGCTATACCTCATGGTAATTTCCTGCTCTATAATCCACACTATACCTCACTGTCATTTAGGGCTCTATAATACACACTATACCTGAGGGTCATTTCTGGCTCTATAATACACGCTATACCTCATGGTAATTTAGGGCTCTATAATACACACTACACCTTATGGTAATTTAGGGCTCTATAATACACACTATACCACTTGGTCATTTAGGGCTCTATAATACACACTGTACCTCAAGGTCATTTAGGGCTCTATATTACACACTATACCTCATGGTCATTTAGGGCTCTATAATACACACTATACCTTAGGGTCATTTAGGGCTCTATAATACACACTATGCCTCAGGGTCATTTAGGGCTCTATAATACAAACTAAACCTCAGGGTCATTTCTGACTCTATAATACACACTATACCTCATGGTCATTTCCGGCTCTATAATCCACACTATACCTCATAGTCATTTAGGGCAATATAATACACACTATACCTCAGGGTCATTTAGGTCTTTATAATACACTATAGCTCATGGTTATTTAGGGCTCTATAATACACACTAAACCTCAGGGTAATTTTCGGCTTTATAATACATACTATACCTCATGTTTATTTAGGGTTCTATAATAAAAACTAAACCTCAGGGTCATTTAGGGCTCTATAATATACACTATACCTCATGATCATTTAGGGCTCTATAATATACACCATACCTCATGATCATTTAGGGCTCTATAATACACACTATACCTCATGGTCATTTAGGGCTCTATAATACACACTATACCTCATGGTCATTTAGGGCTCTATAATACACACTATACTTCAGGGTAATTTCTGGTTCTATAATACACACTGTACCTCATGGTCATTTAAGGCTCTATAATACAGACTAAACGTCATGGTCATTAAGGGCTCTATAATATACATAATTTCCGGTTCTATAATATACACTATACCTCAGGGTAATTTAGGGCTCCATAATACACATTATACCTCATCATCAATTAGGGCTCTATAATACACACTATACCTCAGGGTCATTTCTGTATCTGTAATACACACTATACCTCATGGTAATTTAGGGCTCTATAATACACACTATACCTCAGGGTCATTTCGGTATCTACAATACACGCTATACCTCATGGTCATTTAGGGCTCTATAATACACACTATACCTCAGGGTAATTTCCGACTCTATAATACACACTATACCTCATGGTCATTCAGGGCTCTAAAATACACACTAAACCTCAGGGTCATTTCCGGCTCTATAATACACCCTATACCTCAGGGTAATTCAGGGCTCTATAATACACACTATACCTCAGGGTCATGTAGGTCTCTATAATACACAATATACCTCATGGTCATTTAGGGCTCTATAATAAACACTATACCTCATTGTCATTTAGGGCTCTATAATAAACACTATACCTCAGGGTAATTTCTGGCTCTATAATACACATTATACCTCAGGGTAATTTCTGGCTCTATAATACATACTGTACCTCATGGTCATTTAAGGCTCTATAATACAGACTAAACGTCATGGTCATTAAGGGCTCTATAATATACATAATTTCCGGTTCTATAATATACACTATACCTCAGGGTAATTTAGGGCTCCATAATACACATTATACCTCATCATCAATTAGGGCTCTATAATACACACTATACCTCATGGTCATTTAGGGCTCTATAATACACGCTATACCTCATGGTCATTTCCGGCTCTATAATACACACTATACCTCATGGTCATTCAGGGCTCTATAATACACACTATACCTCAGGGTCATTTCCGGCTCTATAATACACCCTATACCTCAGGGTCATTCAGGGCTCTATAATACACACTATACCTCAGTGTCATGTAGGTCTCTATAATACACAATATACCTCATTGTCATTTAGGGCTCTATAATATACACTATACCTCAGGGTAAGTTCTGGCTCTATAATACACATTATACCTCAGGGTAATTTCTGACTCTATAATACACACTATACCTCATGGTCATTTCCGGCTCTATAATCCACACTATACCTCATAGTCATTTAGGGCAATATAATACACACTATACCTCAGGGTCATTTAGGTCTTTATAATACACTATAGCTCATGGTTATTTAGGGCTCTATAATACACACTAAACCTCAGGGTAATTTAGGGCTCCATAATACACATTATACCTCATCATCAATTAGGGCTCTATAATACACACTATACCTCATGGTCATTTAGGGCTCTATAATACACACTATACCTCAGGGTCATTTCGGTATCTACAATACACGCTATACCTCATGGTCATTTAGGGCTCTATAATACACGCTATACCTCATGGTCATTTCCGGCTCTATAATACACACTATACCTCATGGTCATTCAGGGCTCTATAATACACACTATACCTCAGGGTCATTTCCGGCTCTATAATACACCCTATACCTCAGGGTCATTCAGGGCTCTATAATACACACTATACCTCAGGGTCATGTAGGTCTCTATAATACACAATATACCTCATTGTCATTTAGGGCTCTATAATATACACTATACCTCAGGGTAAGTTCTGGCTCTATAATACACATTATACCTCAGGGTAATTTCTGACTCTATAATACACACTATACCTCATGGTCATTTCCGGCTCTATAATCCACACTATACCTCATAGTCATTTAGGGCAATATAATACACACTATACCTCAGGGTCATTTAGGTCTTTATAATACACTATAGCTCATGGTTATTTAGGGCTCTATAATACACACTAAACCTCAGGGTAATTTTCGGCTTTATAATACATACTATACCTCATGTTTATTTAGGGTTCTATAATAAAAACTAAACCTCAGGGTCATTTAGGGCTCTATAATATACACTATACCTCATGATCATTTAGGGCTCTATAATACACACTATACCTCATGGTCATTTAGGGCTCTATAATACACACTATACCTCATGGTCATTTAGGGCTCTATAATACACACTATACTTCAGGGTAATTTCTGGTTCTATAATACACACTGTACCTCATGGTCATTTAAGGCTCTATAATACAGACTAAACGTCATGGTCATTAAGGGCTCTATAATATACATAATTTCCGGTTCTATAATATACACTATACCTCAGGGTAATTTAGGGCTCCATAATACACATTATACCTCATCATCAATTAGGGCTCTATAATACACACTATACCTCAGGGTCATTTCTGTATCTGTAATACACACTATACCTCATGGTAATTTAGGGCTCTATAATACACACTATACCTCAGGGTCATTTCGGTATCTACAATACACGCTATACCTCATGGTCATTTAGGGCTCTATAATACACACTATACCTCAGGGTAATTTCCGACTCTATAATACACACTATACCTCATGGTCATTCAGGGCTCTAAAATACACACTAAACCTCAGGGTCATTTCCGGCTCTATAATACACCCTATACCTCAGGGTAATTCAGGGCTCTATAATACACACTATACCTCAGGGTCATGTAGGTCTCTATAATACACCATATACCTCATGGTCATTTAGGGCTCTATAATAAACACTATACCTCATTGTCATTTAGGGCTCTATAATAAACACTATACCTCAGGGTAATTTCTGGCTCTATAATACACATTATACCTCAGGGTAATTTCTGGCTCTATAATACATACTGTACCTCATGGTCATTTAAGGCTCTATAATACAGACTAAACGTCATGGTCATTAAGGGCTCTATAATATACATAATTTCCGGTTCTATAATATACACTATACCTCAGGGTAATTTAGGGCTCCATAATACACATTATACCTCATCATCAATTAGGGCTCTATAATACACACTATACCTCATGGTCATTTAGGGCTCTATAATACACACTATACCTCAGGGTCATTTCGGTATCTACAATACACGCTATACCTCATGGTCATTTAGGGCTCTATAATACACGCTATACCTCATGGTCATTTCCGGCTCTATAATACACACTATACCTCATGGTCATTCAGGGCTCTATAATACACACTATACCTCAGGGTCATTTCCGGCTCTATAATACACCCTATACCTCAGGGTCATTCAGGGCTCTATAATACACACTATACCTCAGGGTCATGTAGGTCTCTATAATACACAATATACCTCATTGTCATTTAGGGCTCTATAATATACACTATACCTCAGGGTAAGTTCTGGCTCTATAATACACATTATACCTCAGGGTAATTTCTGACTCTATAATACATACTGTACCTCATGGTCATTTATGGCTCTATAATACACACTATACCCCATGGTCATTAAGAGCTCTATAATATACATAATTTCCGGCTCTATAATACACACTATACCTGAGGGTCATTTCTGGCTCTATAATACACACTATACCTCATGGTCAGTTAGGGCTCTATAATACACACTATACCCCATGGACATTTAGGGCTCTATAATACACACTATACCTGAGGGTCATTTCTGGCTCTATAATACAAACTATATCCCAGGGTCATTTAGGGCTTTATAATACACGCTATACCTCATGGTAATTTCCTGCTCTATAATCCACACTATACCTCACTGTCATTTAGGGCTCTATAATACACACTATACCTGAGGGTCATTTCTGGCTCTATAATACACGCTATACCTCATGGTAATTTAGGGCTCTATAATACACACTACACCTTATGGTAATTTAGGGCTCTATAATACACACTATACCACTTGGTCATTTAGGGCTCTATAATACACACTATACCTCAGGGTCATTTAGGGCTCTATAATACACACTATACCTCAGGGTCATTTAGGGCTCTATAATAAACACTATACCTCATTGTCATTTAGGGCTCTATAATATACACTATACCTCAGGGTAATTTCTGGCTCTATAATACACATTATACCTCAGGGTAATTTCTGACTCTATAATACATACTGTACCTCATGGTCATTTATGGCTCTATAATACACACTATACCCCATGGTCATTAAGAGCTCTATAATATACATAATTTCCGGCTCTATAATACACACTATACCTGAGGGTCATTTCTGGCTCTATAATACACACTATACCTCATGGTCAGTTAGGGCTCTATAATACACACTATACCCCATGGTCATTTAGGGCTCTATAATACACACTATACCTCTTGGTCATTTAGGGCTCTATAATACACACTATACCTCATGGTCATTTCCGGCTCTATAATACACACTATACCTGAGGGTCATTTCGGGCTCTATAATACACACTATACCTGATGGTCATTTCTGGCTCTATAATACAAACTATATCCCAGGGTCATTTAGGGCTTTATAATACACGCTATACCTCATGGTAATTTCCTGCTCTATAATCCACACTATACCTCACTGTCATTTAGGGCTCTATAATACACACTATACCTGAGGGTCATTTCTGGCTCTATAATACACGCTATACCTCATGGTAATTTAGGGCTCTATAATACACACTACACCTTATGGTAATTTAGGGCTCTATAATACACACTATACCACTTGGTCATTTAGGGCTCTATAATACACACTGTACCTCAAGGTCATTTAGGGCTCTATATTACACACTATACCTCATGGTCATTTAGGGCTCTATAATACACACTATACCTTAGGGTCATTTAGGGCTCTATAATACACACTATACCTCAGGGTCATTTAGGGCTCTATAATACAAACTAAACCTCAGGGTCATTTCCGACTCTATAATACACACTATACCTCATGGTCATTTCCGGCTCTATAATCCACACTATACCTCATAGTCATTTAGGGCAATATAATACACACTATACCTCAGGGTCATTTAGGTCTTTATAATACACTATAGCTCATGGTTATTTAGGGCTCTATAATACACACTATACTTCAGGGTAATTTCTGGTTCTATAATAACCACTGTACCTCATGGTCATTTAAGCCTCTATAATACAGACTAAACGTCATGGTCATTAAGGGCTCTATAATATACATAATTTCCGGTTCTATAATATACACTATACCTCAGGGTAATTTAGGGCTCCATAATACACATTATACCTCATCATCAATTAGGGCTCTATAATACACACTATACCTCAGGGTCATTTCTGGCTCTATAATACACACTATACCTCATGGTAATTTAGGGCTCTATAATACACACTATACCTCAGGGTCATTTCGGTATCTACAATACACGCTATACCTCATGGTCATTTAGGGCTCTATAATACACACTATACCTCAGGGTAATTTCCGACTCTATAATACACACTATACCTCATGGTCATTCAGGGCTCTAAAATACACACTAAACCTCAGGGTCATTTCCGGCTCTATAATACACCCTATACCTCAGGGTAATTCAGGGCTCTATAATACACACTATACCTCAGGGTCATGTAGGTCTCTATAATACACAATATACCTCATGGTCATTTAGGGCTCTATAATAAACACTATACCTCATTGACATTTAGGGCTCTATAATAAACACTATACCTCAGGGTAATTTCTGGCTCTATAATACACATTATACCTCAGGGTAATTTCTGGCTCTATAATACATACTGTACCTCATGGTCATTTAAGGCTCTATAATACAGACTAAACGTCATGGTCATTAAGGGCTCTATAATATACATAATTTCCGGTTCTATAATATACACTATACCTCAGGGTAATTTAGGGCTCCATAATACACATTATACCTCATCATCAATTAGGGCTCTATAATACACACTATACCTCATGGTCATTTAGGGCTCTATAATACACACTATACCTCAGGGTCATTTCGGTATCTACAATACACGCTATACCTCATGGTCATTTAGGGCTCTATAATACACGCTATACCTCATGGTCATTTCCGGCTCTATAATACACACTATACCTCATGGTCATTCAGGGCTCTATAATACACACTATACCTCAGGGTCATTTCCGGCTCTATAATACACCCTATACCTCAGGGTCATTCAGGGCTCTATAATACACACTATACCTCAGGGTCATGTAGGTCTCTATAATACACAATATACCTCATTGTCATTTAGGGCTCTATAATATACACTATACCTCAGGGTAATTTCTGGCTCTATAATACACATTATACCTCAGGGTAATTTCTGACTCTATAATACATACTGTACCTCATGGTCATTTATGGCTCTATAATACACACTATACCCCATGGTCATTAAGAGCTCTATAATATACATAATTTCCGGCTCTATAATACACACTATACCTGAGGGTCATTTCTGGCTCTATAATACACACTATACCTCATGGTCAGTTATGGCTCTATAATACACACTATACCCCATGGTCATTTAGGGCTCTATAATACACACTATACCTCTTGGTCATTTAGGGCTCTATAATACACACTATACCTCATGGTCATTTCCGGCTCTATAATACAGACTATACCTGAGGGTCATTTCGGGCTCTATAATACACACTATACCTGATGGTCATTTCTGGCTCTATAATACAAACTATATCCCAGGGTCATTTAGGGCTTTATAATACACACTGTACCTCAAGGTCATTTAGGGCTCTATATTACACACTATACCTCATGGTCATTTAGGGCTCTATAATACACACTATACCTCAGGGTCATTTATGGCTCTGAAATACACACTGTACCTCAGGGTCATTTCCGACTCTATAATACAAACTATACCTTAGGGTCATTTAGGGCTCTATAAAACACACTATACCTTAGGGTCATTTAGGCCTCCATAATACACACTATAACTCAGGGTCATTTAGGGCTCTATAATACAAACTAAACCTCAGGGTCATTTCCGGCTCTATAATACACACTATACCTCATGGTCATTTCCTGCTCTATAATCCACACTATACCTCATAGTCATTTAGGGCAATATAATACACACTATACCTCATGGTTATTTAGGGTTCTATAATACAAACTAAACCTCAGGGTCATTTTCGGCTTTATAATACACATTATACCTCATGGTTATTTAGGGTTCTATAATAAAAACTAAACCTCAGGGTAATGTAGGGCTCTATAATATACACTATACCTCATGGTCATTTCCGGCTCTATAATAAACACTATACCTCATGGTCATTTCCGGCTCTATAATACACACCATACCTCAGGGTAATTTCTGGCTCTATAATACACACTATACCTTATGATCATTTAGGGCTCTATAATATACACCATACCTCATGATCATTTAGGGCTCTATAATACACACTATACCTCATGATCATTTAGTGCTCTATAATACACACTATACCTCATGGTCATTTAGGGCTCTATAATACACACTGTACCTTATGGTCATTTCCGGCTTTATACTACACACCATACCTCAGGGTAATTTCTGGCTCTATAATACACACTATACCTCATGGTTATTTAGGGCTCTATAATACACAGTATACCTCATGGTCATTTAGGGCTCTATAATACACACTGTACCTCATGGTCATTTAGGACTGTATAATACACACTATACCTCTTGTTTATTTAGGGCTCTATAATACACACTATACCTCATGGTTATTTCCGGCTTTATAATACACAATATACGTCAGTGTCATTTAGGGCTCTATAATACACACTATACCTCAGGGTCATTTAGGGCTCTATAATACACACTATACCTCAGGGGCATTTAGGGCTCTATAATACACACTGTACCTCAGGGTAATTTCTGGCTTTATAATACACACTATTCCTTAGTGTCATTTAGGGCTCTATAATACAAACTAAACCTCAGGGTCATTTCCGGCTCTATAATCTACACTATACCTCATGGTCATTTAGGGCAATATAATACACACTATACCTCAGGGTCATTTAAGTCTCTATAATACACACTATACCTCATGGTCATTTAGGGCTCTATAATACACACTATACCTCATGGTTATTTAGGGTTCTATAATACACAATATACTTCAGGGTAATTTCCGGCTCTATAATAGACACTGTACCTCATGGTCATTTAGGGCTCTATAATTCAGACTATACGTCACGGTCATTAAGGGCTCTATAATATACATAATTTCCGGTTCTATAATACACACTATACCACAGGGTAATTTAGGGCTCCATAATACACATTATACCTCATTGTCATTTAGGGCTCTATAATACACCCTATACCTTAGTTTCATTTAGGGGTCTTTAATTAACTCTATACCTCAGGGTCATTTAGGGGTCTTTAATTAACTCTATACCTCAGGGTTATTTACGGCTCTATAATACACACTATACCTCATGGTCATTTAGGGCTCTATAATACACATCATACCTCAGGGTTATTTACGGCTCTATAATACACACTATACCTCATTGTCATTTAGGGCTCTATAATACACACTATACCTCATGGTCATTTAGGGCTCTATAATACACATCATACCTCAGGGTTATTTACGGCTCTATAATACACACTATACCTCATTGTCATTTAGGGCTCTATATTACACACTATACCTCATGGTCATTTAGGGCTCTATAATACACATCATACCTCAGGGTCATTTAGAGCTCTGTAATACACACTATACCTCAGGGTCTTTTAGGGCTCTATAATACACACTACACCTCATGGTCATTTCCGGCTCTATAATACACACTATACCTCAGGGTCTTTTTCGGCTCTATAATAAACACTATACCTCAGGTTTATTTAGGGCTCTATAATACACACTATACAACATGGTCATTTAGGGCTCTATAATACACACTATACCTCATGGTCATTTAAGGTCACTATACCTCAGGGTCAGTACAAGATTACAGTCACCTAACTCTGGATGTTATATTAGCACAATTATCTTTCAACAAGACCATATAATGACATTCAATTAAACAGAATCATACTGCTGAATGTTTTTGACTATTGATGACTATTCACTTAACACACACAAAAAAAAAGTATAAACTCAACAGAAACAATAGAGGTACAATGATGTGCATGAACTGTGTCAAGGACAGAATTACTGTCTCAAATAAGAAAAAAAGAGTAGGTTTCATTGCAATATAATGCTTATTATGAAAGTAGTCAACATACAAATCAAAAATACTGGATCAGGGCTTTTGGCAAAGTCAGGAAGATACAGCCACTTGATAAGGTTTGAGTTGGGTTTAAGTTGCAGTGTCCTCCAAGGGTAATCTATACAGAAAAACAGAATACATTAATGAAATATATCAGCCACACAGGGTATCATCAAAAATGTAGTACTATAATAAAGTAGGATGTAATAGTAAATTAAATGGAGCACACAAACTTTGCAGTATATTGAGCCAGAAAATTCTCTGTATAAAACATCAACTGTGCTTAAGAGAATGAAATGCATACAATACCAGCTGTAATGTAATGAGTAAATGTGCACAATGCAAGCGGTGACGTAGAGGATGTCTATACAGGATGAATGTGATGTAGTAGAGCAGTGATTTCCAACCAGAGGCTCTCCAGATATTGTAAAACTACAATTCCCAACATATTCTGCTAGCTGCAGGCTAGGGAGTTGTAGTTTTGCAACAGCTGGAGGGCTACAGGTTTGAGACCACTGTTGTAGATACTACCTGTATACAATGCCAGCTATGTTGGATGTAGTACACATTTCTAGTGGTGCTT
The DNA here is from genome assembly GCF_050947455.1 of Rhinoderma darwinii. Classification (NCBI taxonomy): domain Eukaryota; kingdom Metazoa; phylum Chordata; class Amphibia; order Anura; family Rhinodermatidae; genus Rhinoderma; species Rhinoderma darwinii. The sequence goes on along the minus strand of NC_134699.1, from coordinate 12,885,523 downwards.
TACACGGGCATATCTAGGGCAGGCGGGGCATGTGCCCCGGGCGCAACTAAGAGGGAAGGTGGGGGGGCGCCAGGGTCCCACTGTCCATGACGGCAGCCTGCTGCCTCTCTGAGGGGGCGACGGCTCCACTGAAACCAGCCGCCGCCACCCCCTCCTGCACTATAGGTGATGAATGGCCGGGTATGTTCCGTGCCCGGCCGTTCAGCGCTTTCCACAACTCAAGCAGTGCGATTACTTCTTTGTGCCGCTTGCGTCGTTGAAAGGTGCTGATTGACAGGGCAAGTCATAGTGCCCTGCCAATAAGAATCCTTCATAGACGCAAGCGGCGCGATGATGTAAAGTTTTTTTTATCTTAATAAAAATGTGAGTGACATTATCTACAGGGGGGATCTATCTACAGTGGTCGGCTCTATCTACAGGGGCTAGAGCTATATACAGGGGTGGGCTATATGTGGAGCGCTATCGGGGGAGCTATATGTGAGGCACTATATACAGGGGTGGGCTATATACAGGGGGCTATATGTGGGGCACTTGTTACAGGGGCGGCTACATGTGGGGCACTATTTTCAGAGGGGGATATATGTGGGGCTCTATATACACAGACGGGTATATATAGGGCACTATCTACAGGGGTGGCTATATATGGGCACTATCTACAGGGGTGGCTATATATGGGCACTATCTACAGGGGTGGCTATATATGGGCACTATCTACAGGGGTGGCTATATGTGGGACACTATCTACAGGGGGCTGTATGTGGGGCACTATCTACAGGGGCTCTATGGGGTCACTATTTGCAGGGGGATCTATGTAGGGCACTATCTACATGGGGCTCTATGGGGGCACTATCTACAGGGGGCACGGTGTGTTTGTGTGTGCGACACTGTATGGTGCTATTATAATTAGAGGTGCAGGGTATGGCGCTATTATAATGAGGGACATAGTGTATGGCACTATTATAATCAGGGACAGTGTATGGTGCTAATATAATTCGAGGTACAGTGTATGGTGCTATTATATTTAGGGGCACAGTGTCTGGCACCATGAGAACTTTATCTTTATTTATAGGTGTAGAAATGTTTGAAAAGTGAGAAGCTAAAGACATCTGAGTTGCAAACTGCAGAAATGGCCTGTGGCCGGAAGAAGTCGTCACAGAGGTCTGGACCGGATGGAGAAAAAAATAGAAAAAGAACAACTAGAATCTGAGATCTTCACCTGTGAGTTACTTAATGTAAATGTTTATTCTGCCTCTAATCAGCAGCACTGTAGTCACTGTATGATCTGCAGCAAGATAATGGATAGTATGACTTTTTTTTGTGAAACAACATCTCCCAGCATATCCTTACCATTATTTGGGCCATGCTGGGAGCTGTATACAATTTAGTGTAAACCTATACGGCAGGGGTTGCACTAAATTGAGCTGTATTCATCTACTGATCTTTGTTCCGGCGCTGTATATATGTACTGAGCTTGGTTCTGGCACTGTATATATGTACTGAGCTTGTTCTGGCACTGTATATATGTACTGAGCTTGGTTCTGGCACTGTATATATGTACTGATCTTTGTTCTGATGCTGTATATATGTCCTGAGCTTGGTTCTGGTGCTGTGTATATGTACTGAGCTTGGTTCTGGCACTGTATATATGTACTGATCTTTGTTCTGGCGCTGTATATATGTACTGAGCTTTGTTCTGGTGTTGTCTATATGTAATGAGCTTGGTTCTGGTGTTGTATACAGAACTATATTGCTTGTAAAATGTACAAATGCCTTTATGCTAGAGTCACATAAAAAAAATGTGGAAAAAAAAAATGACACCTCATTGATTGGTAGAGAAAACAAACACGGCGAGGGGGGAGGAGATGTCGGGAAAGAGGTTTGGGGGGCACCAAACTGAATCTTTGCCCTCGGTGCTGGAGAACCTAGCTACATGGTGTCATAGTGATCTAAATTCAGTTCAGTAAAACTGCAAAAAGTTTGGGTGTAATATGGACCCTAATGTGAGGTTGCATTATGGCTCTGTGAAACTTGCCTAAAGAGTAACAGCTACATTATACTTGGTGACACCAGTAAGTGCCTAAAGACCCTTTTACATAGGCAAATTTTCAGGCAAATGAGTGTTCATATGAACCTGTGTAAACAGGTCAGCGATCAGCCGATCAACGAGCAAACGCTTGTTCATCGGCTGATCATATCGTTTATGCAGCATGAAATATTATTGTTGTCAGCAGCACTTCTCCCAGTGTAAACAGGGAGATGTGCTGCTGACACGATGGAAATGAAGGGGGACGAGCGATCGTGGTAAGGATCGCTCGTCCCCATGCATTGCTCCTTGTGAAAGGAGCAACTGAGTGCCGATCAATGAGCTATCTCGTTTATTGGCGCTCATTTACACGGCCCACGTCGGGCCGTGTAAGAGGACCCTTATGGTCAACATGTGATAGTGGCAATGATAAAATAAATAGTATAAAATTACCTGTACAGAATGCTGGAGGAATGCCAATGCAGAGTAGATACTGAACAGTCATAAAACTGGCTATGAAGCAGCAGTACCTTGGCCAGACTTCTGCAATCGTTTTTCTACGACGCAGATAAAGCAAATACAGCAGCCAGCCGGCGTGCAATGCTGCGTAAAAATCCATCCGCTGGCCAATAACATTTACTGCAATCACAAAACAAACCTAAAAAAAAAAAAGGGTCTTATAGTTTATTTGATATATGTATTCTCCAACTTACAGTTCAGGAAACTGAAGAAAAAAAACATGTGTTTCAAGAGAAATAAATTAATCTTGCACAATGATTATGAAAACTACTATAGAAATAGAAAAAGATGCTGCCCACAACAACTCCACTCTGGACAAACATAATTATCTTTGTACCTTCTAAATGGCCTTGATCCCAAAACTCACCTCCATTCCAAATTTGTAGAAGAAATAATTGACAAAGTATTTGAGGCAACTGACAACACCGTCATCAAGATTCTGGCGGGTAATGTTATCAAAAATGCTGCCGGTAATAGGGGTAGTGAGCTTGTTGTGTACACGATAATAGAGCTGGTGTCGATACACAGTTGACTCAATAGCCATCAGTGCCAGGACAGTCAGATGGTTCTATAGATGAAGACAAGCAGTCAAATATTAGTGTAGCCTTCTTCCATACATAGTCATCAACATATATGTCCGTAACCCAATATTTTGAACGGACTCCTGGTGAAAACGTAAGGAAAATGTTGCTTGTGTCAATTCATTCAAAAATAAAAAAGAAGAAATCTGGGAAGTTTTGGGAACCTATGGAACCAGGAATTACCTGTATGCAGGGTAAAACACTATCTGCACATTTTCTAAGTCCCCCACACCACAAAGCAGGGTCCACAGGGGCAATATATAATATAGATTTCTGTAGCAACTCTTCTGAGGTTGGACTATAGAGACTTCCATTGCGATACAAGCCCTGAAATAAGAAAAAGGTGCAACGTTATTTATTTTTTAAAAGAGAGAGGGATGAACCATTGAAGCAGGAATGTATTATCTAGCGGAAATAGACCGACCTCAGTGCAATTTGAAGAAAACTCTAGTGGTTTGACAAACTTCAACTGATACATCATTTTGCAGATGACCATCACGCAGGACCACACAGTCGAGATGTTTGAAGCGTATGGACGGAGGTGCGAGTATGGCAACGCAAACACCCAGGGCATGTAGAAAAGGCAGTTCATCAGAGACACCTGGCCGACGTTCAAGAATAACTTGGATCAATACACACATTCTACAGAGCTGGGGTCTCAAACTATTTCACATGTAAAACTACATTGAGGATCGTTACTAAAGTCCTTAAATCGTGGACTAGGTTGTCCTAATAGTTAAAGAGAAAATATAAAACTTAGGTAAAGATTAGGTCTTCACAGGACTGCTAAACCCTCTCACACAAACCAACTCCTAATTAATTCAGCATTAATAGAACCTGATTCCTGGTTATCGATGGTCACAGTTAAGAATATAAAAATGACTTGTAAGAATAAAAGGACCTTCAAGAAAACAACACAAAATAAAATTCTAACATATTGGGGCAGATTTACTACCTAAAAGGTGCCAGAATTCTGCCGCACATGCCGTGCACCACATTTAATAATTGTTATTAACACTTTTTTCTCTTTGTTCAACAATGAGCGTGTCTTCTATGAAATGGGTGTGGTCTAATGGAAAGAGGCGTGGCTTAAGATGCTCCGCATTGATGCAAATTTTGGAGCAAAAAAGTTGGTCAACAGTAAGTCAACTAAGAGGTGGCATAAGGTTACACAGAAGTGTCCAAAGGTAATCCAAATTTATCATAACGCAGAGATAAATTGGGCTTATCTAGTCTAGTGCTAAGCAGGCTGAAATGAAGACAGTATTAATAAATCTGCCCCACAAGGTCCTAGCACTTTTTTTTATCCTTGAAGGGTAAGTAAACGTTCAACAAACTAATACATGTCATAGCGCACCGAGCACTGAGACCCCCACCAATCGCTAAAATATAGCGGCAGAATTGCTCGTGTGAGCGCTGAGCCGCTTCGTGTCTGTTCGGATTTTTACGGAAAGCCGATGTATCGGAGTGCGGGCTCATAGACTTTCTATGAGCCCGTACTCCACTACATTGATCTCAGGAAAAAGCCGAACAGATTTTCTAGATCAGATGACGGATTAAAAAAATTTCACCGTGTATACAAGCAAATGCATCAGTTTCTATCTGTATGAACACATCAATGAGTCATGCATATGGTAATTTTAAAGATACTGCAGTCATCATTAAACCTTGAAGGGGTTATTGCCGGGGGGAGTTTCAGCGGACTAAACATTCTACTGTAGCACCCATGTATTGTAATGTAAATGACGTCTTCCAACTTAAAGGGGTTGTCCACTAGTGGACAACTAATGACCTATCCACCGGATAGGTTATCAGTATATGATCAGTGGGGGTCTGACACTCGGACCCTGCACAGATCAGCTGTTCCGACTGCCCAAAGGCAGCCGGAGTGGCTGATTGGTGCAGGGTCCGGGTGTCAGACCCCGAAAGATCATATACTGATAACCTATCAGGTAGATAGGTCATCAGTTGTCCGGTAGTGGACAACCCCTTTAAATACTACTGTATCACTACTATGGTGAAAGTAAAATCATTCAGAGTACGTTCAACAGGTTATATATAGCTGTTTTCCACGTGAATTATTTACTACTCTATTTCTGCTGCTCTTATGACACAGGACTTCATTCAATATCTTTTAATACCTCTTGGAGTGTGATCCAGATGATTATGGTGGAGACGATCTTGATAATGTGCAATTCCAGTAGTCTCCACAAGAGCACTTGGACATCATGGATAAAATTTAGCAGAGTCTGCAGCATGGACATCAACTTATCAATCACTAGAACCCATGGGTTTTTATCTGGAAATAGACACAATATTTTAGTACTTCGTAGCATGAAGACTCTTGATAATCAAGCATATGTGCCTTAGGTTAAAGAGGAACATATGTAGACTGCTCATCAGACTCACCGAACAACAAATGTATCACTATAACCTGCTCAGTGCATTTCCCTCTTTAACAGACACTAAATGAAATACCCTCGGGAGAGTAAAACCTTTGAAGTTCAGAGTTAAAAGTTTTATAAATTAGTTTCTAGACAGAGAAACCGCATAAACAACAGCTCCGGTTTACATTAAGAGATTAAAACTTTGATGACCAGCTAATGGCCTTCATGGTTATACACGTTCATGCAGTGGGTTTAGAGGACCTCAATGAGATAATCCTTTAGTAACAATAATGTGTAAAACATAGTTATTTTAAATTGTACAGGATATAGTTTCTTTACCTATCAAACCACTACATTTGGGCATAGTATATTAGAAAATATGCATTATCTAAATAGGCATAGTTCTTTGGACATCTAATATGTCCAAAGAACTTAAAGAGGATCTGTCACCAGTTTATTAATTCCCTATCATCTAATCTTATAGGCGTTTTGATGCTGATAACTACAGTGTAATTTTTTTTCAAAAACTTTTATTATTTGCAAAGTTATGAGCATTTTTCTAAATAGGCTAATGTGGCTTTAATAGCCAAATGGGAGGTGACTCTTTCTTTTCACTCTGGGCGGTGTAATGTTTTCTGTATGACGCTGTCCAATCAGCATACAGCTTCTCCCCGCTCCATGCCCAGCAAAACAGTCTGATAATATAGTATACAGCTTCAATTCCCGACTGTGATTTCAACTGGTGATACCTCCGGTTGTTTCACAGCTAGATCCTGGTGTCATATGAAAGATTAGAATCTCCTCTCTAATATGACATCAGACACCGTTGTTCTAGGTGGTCCACAGCTCGAGATATGGCTATTTGAAGTGATCCTCCTTCCCTCCAGCCTCAGTCTCTCACACTGTGTGAAACAGCTTCATGCTGATAGGACGGAGTCAGAGGCTGTGAGGAGGCTCCACCTCCCGAGAATCGCTGTTGTTACCTCCCACTTGTCTAGTTTAGTCTCATTTGTATATTTAGAAAAAAGCTCATAACTTTTAAAATAATAAACTTTTTGGGACACAATTTTCACTGGCATTATCAGTGTGACAGCGCCTATTAGATTAGCTAGGAGATAGGGCATTACTAAAGCCGTTGTCTGCATTAGACCACTCATTTACATTTGCATCCCACTCGGGACACCCTCTATTAGAGTATAGGGAGCTGTACAGAGAGAACCTGTCTCATTAGAGGATTCCACTGCTTGTCTATTGATTTCAAAGGGCGTCATGTAATGATTTGTTGCAAAGGAAATAGATAGTCGTCAACCGAGCTGACCATTCGAAGGGGCTTGGCAGCAAAAACCACTGTCATCAGCACAACAGCAGGGGGCCTCACATGTAGGCGCTGTCTAAACCAGACAACCTCTTTAACCTACTTCACAGACTGGAACATTTCTAAAATATGGCACAAAGTACCAAATTCAGATTCAATCGATCATCAACAAGAAAGTGACCATCTGGATTTTGTACACATATATACCCAGTTATAATTAATATGACTGTTTATTACCTGGAGTCGTTGGTTCATCTTCTGTCGTATCTCCATCCTCCGTCATGTTATCAATTTTTTCCAGTGTGCTCTGACTTGAACCGTTCTTTTTATCAGCATCCAGACTATAAAAACATTATGTAAAGATTTATATTCAACCATTAGGTGTAAATGCACATTTTAACGTCTTTATTCTTAAATTATATGCATTATGCATGATGACAATTATTAGAAACATTCCGAACACATATTTGGGGGATCTACACTCCCCATGCTTTCACATACACTTCAAGGCAGTCCATGCCGATATATTACAGAGAAGAGAGTTGTCACCATAATCAGCTGATGATAGATCACAGGCTCTGCAGGTGAACATTTTGGAATAGGATGTGGGGTATCAGAAGTAGCCAGTACAACCGGGCCAACTGCCAGGGTAAACCCATTAGAACACCCTGGCACATAAAAACAGTGGCAACATAAGTAGGCGGGACAGAGTTAACATACAAAGATAACTGCAAACAGATGAGATCACCTATACAAGTGAATACTGCACATTAACAGTCTACAAAGCTTTAAAAGGGGTTGCCCACTATTGGAGAACTGATGATCTAGGTCATCATTACATGATCTGTGGGGGGTCCGACACCCAGACCACGAACCGTTAAGCCGCTCCAGCTGCCTCCGAGCACCGGACGTACATGCCGGCAGCAGTTGGCTCCGGCCACTGAGTAGCGGCCGAGCTGCAGTATTCAAGTGAATAGCTGCAGAGCTGCAGTTCGGCAGCACGGCCGCTATGCTATGTACGGAGCCAACTGCTCCCGGCTCCATACATCACATAATGGACCATAATATCCGGTGCCCACAGGCCACCGGAGCGGCTTAACGTTGCGGGGTCCGTGTGTCGGACCCACCCCGATGGATAGGTCATCAGTTGTTCAGTAGAGGTCATCCCCTTTAAGCAGGCTATACACTTGAGATAGATGTCAGCCGAACGATCACTCGGCTGACAGGTATTCCTCCTGACCTATCCATGCTCAGCCGAGCATGTATGTGTTTTCAACAGGGAGAAGTGAGAAAGCTGCTGTCAGACTCTTCTGGCAGGGGCTTATCTATTTGCAAACAAAAGGATTGGGCATGTTGAAATTCAACAAATTCATACTCAGGGGAGAGTCGGGACACCGCCATATACATTAGATGGTTGGCGGGTCCTGCCAAAATCGTCAGGTTTGTCTGACATACATCGAATGTGTAGGGCTAGCCTTACAGTGTGATGTATATGAATAATATGGTGCCGTAACACTATAAATTTAGGTGGTTGGTATCCAAAAACAAACACCATAGTGTCAGAATTCAAAGTAATCTGTATCTAATGTGTGCGAATATATGTACAGTGATATAAGGGTTCCTTAGTATTCCTATTACAAAAACACGAACCTTACCACCATTGATATAAGTAATAAACAAATAGTCGCTTCAGTCCGTCTTTTTTTGGGCTGATTATTCAGAAGGTTATTTATTCCAATAAATCTTATTTTGTGATGTGGAAACCCTTAGAAACACAGATATTCATCATATAGCTGAGAAAATAAATGACAGTCCTGAATGGAGGACTCCCTCTATTAACCCAAAACTCACTGTTTGTATCCTAGGCATAAAAGGTTAATACGTTAACCTAACAATATACATTTGACCCATATCTACCACCGATTCCATGGATAGCATTTTTTATCATAAAACGAAACGACCCTTGAAATTGAGTATTTTGTTACTGTAATGTGATGCTAGAACTTCAAAATGAGAATATTAGACGCTGGTTCCTTACGTTGTCTTCAGATTGCCAAGGTTGTCTTTTATCCTGCAAACGGAAATTAGGAATTTTATTCTAGAGAATTGCTGGGCGTTGAAATAACAGATAGCACACAGACCTATTGATTTCAATGTCCATTGCGGGAAGCTCACTGCATGTCCTGTATTGGTGTACTTCACGCACCTAGTCGCCCATTGAAGTCAATGGGGGCATGAAAACCACGGACAGCGCACAGATGCATGTCCCTGTCTCACACATCAATTACATTGAAAAAAAAAAAAAGTGCTTGCAAGTGCGTAAAAAACACATGCCACATGCAAAGCACACTGATGCAAAACGCAACGCACGCGGACAGATTTACGTGCTTTTTTACGCGCGTAAATCTGTCACGCTCGTGTGAATGTAACCTAAATGTATAAGAGGTGTCAGGGCAGTGAAATCTTGCTTATACTGTGATACATTGACAAAACAAAATCACAATACTGAAGCACACACCACTAAGGCCAGGATCACACACACAGTTTTGATGCAGTTTTTGGCTCAGTTTTATTTTTTCTAGCCAAAGCCAAAAGTGGATCGAAAAGGAAGTAAAGTTATAAAGACAAGACTGATGCATCTCCTTTCTTTTGAGTCCAATTCTGTGTTTAGCTAAAATAAAAATAAAAAAACGGACCCCAAAAGTGCAACAAAAACGGCGTGTGGGATCCCAGCCTGAAGGAATTGTCCCACAATTAATTTTGAATATTTTCGTAAAAAAAAAAAATGCTTGTATCTAGATATTGCGGTTCCGTACTTGTTATGGCGCTCTCAGGTGTTCTTTTGATTCCCTATCAGATTTTCCACCTAATGTGTTAGTTTTCTTAGGCCTTGTTCACACGGCGCTAAAAAAACCTGACTTGTAAGCCAGTCAAAAACACTAGCATTTCTGCAAAACGCTTTTTAAAGTGCAGGCGGTTTTGCCCCTTTTTTCACACTTTTTGTGCCGCGTTTTCAGCGCGTTTTTTTGGAGCGTAGATAGAACTCCCATTGACTATGGGAAATAGGCGCATTTTTGACGCATTTTCGCTAAGGAATTGACCTGATGCTTCTTTTTTTTACACGACACGTTTTTTAAACACGAGTGTAAACGTATGCACTACAATGCGTTTAAAGCATGTGTTTTTGAGGCGTTTTTTGGCCTGTAAAACGCAGGAAAAACGCGTCTAATACACGCTGTGTGAACAAGGCCTGAGTGGAATTATAATATCCTTACAATTTATCCAACAGCTTTTTATCTGTCGTTTTGCCGGAAGCAATAGCGTAGTCGACTACGCTATTGCTTCCGGCAAAACTACGGATCCGTTGCACAACAGAGACAAACGGAAACCATGGGCATCGGATCCGTCACCATTGAAATCAATGGTGATGGAAACGGAAACCTGTGGTGTCTGTTCAGGGTCCCGTTCTGATGGAAAACTCAGACGGAACATCAGAACGCAATGCAGATGTGAACAGAGCCTTATATGTATAATTGCATTACTCACATGTTGGCCAGAATGAGGACACGGATCTCCAGTTTCTTCTTGCTGTTTACATGAAAAGACATAGATAAGCAGTGCTATGTAAAATAATTTGAACACTTTTTAGTGCTTGAATTTGAATTTTCTATACAGACCTGTCATGAACGCCTCCTTCGTTGACTGGGATGTTATTGAGATCGGTAAGTTTCAAGAAGTCATCGTTAAAGTAGTAAAGCTGAAGGATACAGGCCAAAAGGAAGGACGACGGAAGAAGAATCCCAGCAAACAGCTCCACCGTGCTGTACTGCTCCAAACCCAGGTCCCTCAGGCTGAGCAGAAATATAGAGAAGAATTTGTCACTAATCTTTGTCTGTCAATCCACTGTTCTATAATGTTAAAGGGGTTTTCCCATCAGAGACATTTGTGACATATCCACATGATATGTCATAAATGTCAGATAGATATGGGTCCCACCTCAGGGACCCGGACCTATCTCTAGAACGGGGCCCCCTAAACCCCGTTCTAGGTTTTCTTGCTCACACTGCCTCCCGGGCCACTTACTGATTTCATGGTCGAGAGTTACGGAAACAGCGTAGCGCAGCGAGTTACGCTGTTTCCGTAACTCCTGACCATGTAATCAGGAAGTGGCCGGGAGTCAGCATGAGAACCAAAAGCTAGAACAGGGTTTAGGGTACCCCGTTTTAGAGATAGGTGCAGGTCCCAGAGGTGGGACACGCATCTCTCTGACATTTATGACATGTCCTGTGGATATGTCATAAATGTCTCTGATGGGAAAACCCCTTTAATGATTTAATTTGACATGTGTATTTGACTTTACACATAAGTGATATAAAAACAGGCTCCCATATCGGTACATGCTTCCTCAGTAAATGTAATAGCATTTTGTCATGTGAGATAGAAGTGACAGACACTTCAAGTCTAGTCCATGCGAGAAATTCCCCTCTTATTGTTTCTCATGTATATTACTATCAATCATCTACAGCAGTGGCCAATGTTTGTAACCTGTATTATGAAGAAATGTAAGAGTCCCCGGTTTTCTTACCCCTCCTCTGACATTCCCAGGATCTGAAGGAAAAATCCAGAGATGGTCTTAAACTGGTAGACATAGACAGCAATGAGAACCACCATAGAGTAGGAAACCACAGTGATCCAGAAATACTTCAGGATTCTTCTCCACCATTCATAATGAATCTGAAAATTATACAGGCATAGCGTTGGAAAAACTTTACATTTCTCCTTTCCCACTACGCAGTCCAGCGTCTTACAAGGGTTACTAAACTCAAAAGTTGATTAAATAAAAAGCAACTTTTTAGAAATGTGACAATTCCCCTGGTACTTTTTATCACTTCATTTGGATATGTCCGATTGTTAGGGGATACTGGGAACAGGTTCGCAGATTTCTGTTTGATGTAATGGGTGGTGGTGCCGGATGACCCCAAAACATGTCTACTTTTTATAGACCAAGAGGCATACCCCTCTGTGACGGAGAGAGTTTTTCCTGTGTGAAGCACTATATTGTTCCAGGAAGACAATCAATTTTGGATGTCTTGTTGTTCTCCCACACTTGGGGACTGGACTTGGTCAGTCGGGGCTACGCTTCCTTTAAGGAAATGGATATACACATAGGAAGAAGGAGGCCAGGTCCCACATCATTTGGAGCAGGTGGCTAGAGTCCCCCCTCACCCTCCCATCCCGGTGTCCGACTTACGATGATGACGCGTCTAGTCCCCTGTGTACTGAAGGTTGGGAGGAGCGTACAAGCATAGCCCCCCATAATGAGTGTTTGTGGCCTTGAAGGGGGATGTGGCGCAGGTACGTTTTATGTCAGGCTAATTTTGTATTATTTTGTTTTTCTTTTTGTTTTCTTGCTCGTTTGTTTGTTTTGTGTTGATTTAAAAATGCAGTCTTGACGCTCAGCCTGGATATTTGTCGGGACTTCTTTATTATATTGCGTACAGGTATTAGTTCTAACCACTATGCTACCATGTGATAGGACCTCTGTTGTGCCTTAACTGTTTTTTTTCCTTCTCCTTAGGGCTCATTCAGATGAGCGTGATTTTCGTGCGTTGTTGTGCTGTGCGTTGTTGAAATAACGCACAGTACACAGACCCGTTGATTTCAATGGGTCTATTCAGACATGCGCGAGTTTTCCCCATGCGAGTGTCCGTTGCGTGAAACTCACTGCATGTCCTATATTGCTGCATTTTCACGCCCCTAGCCGCCCATTGAAGTCAATGGGTGCGTGAAAACCACGCACCGCACACGGCACCCCCTGTTTCACGCATCAATTACATTAAAAAAAAAGAAAAAAGTGCTTGCAAGGGTGTGAAAAACACATGTCACACGCAAATCACACTGATGCAAAAAATGCAACGCACACTGACAATTTACGGGCGTTTTTTACGCCCATAAATCTGGCATGTAAATCTGTCATGTCATCAAATCTGACCGTAGCCTGAGCAGAATACCATGGACAATCCTAAATGTGGAGTTGAGCCTGATTCACGCAAATATGTCCATTTTGCGTCCACAATAAACCCCACCGTTTTTCATGCGTTGCAGGTCCGTGTGGCATGAGTGTTTGATCCGTGTGGCATCAGTTTTTCACATCACTGTTGGTGCACATTTTTATTTATTTTTTCTCTGCATTTCTTTAGCAACTTTTGCGTGAAACATGGACAGCGCACGGATGACGTCCTTGTGCTGTGCATGATATTCACGCAATCATAGACTTCAATGGGCGCGTGGTCCGCAAAAATGGACTAGAATACGACATGCGGTGATTCTCACGCAGCGGAAATAGCCCCATTGATTTGCATAGGTCTGTGTGCTGTCCGTTGCTTTAACGGACAGCACATGGACGTATATAACATTCATTCTTTTACAGATTTTTTTCATACTGTGGGCCCTGCGTGGCCATCAAATAACTCACCCTATATAACTTATTTGCATTCCTAAATAAAAAATTTTGTTGATTAAAAAATAAAAGGATCTTTTCAGTTGCTAATGTAATACTGGACCACCCAGTACTCAATAGATTATAACTCTGTAACGCACATGAAAACAATTACACAAGGTCCATTAGTAGAGCAAGTAAATACATACTTTACCTGAATGGATTTTGTATGGGTAGACCCTTAGTTACCCTTAGACCCAAGTGTTGACAATACTATTATTATGGGCGTTCACAACTACAGCGCAGGGGGAAAAGATCTCTGTGATCAGGAATTTTAAATGGAAGCGCTAAGGCTTCGTTCACATCTGCATCAGGGCTCCGTTCATGGGTTCCATCGGAGATTTCCGTCAGGGGAACCCATGAATGAAGCCCTGATGCAGATGTGAACGAAGCCTTAGCTATATGTGCTATCTGATTTGAGTTGTTCTCACCTTGTACAAAGACACACAGAACAGGAACAGCACAATGTAGAGGATCTTATATACCACAACCTTCCCGCTAAAACTGACGACAAAAAACATGACACCGCAAAAGTAAATCCAGTATTTCACCAGGGTACCGCGCACCAAGGAGCCCACCATCTCCATGAACGCATTTGGAGGTTCTTCGGTTTCTGCGAAAAGCAAAATAAAATATCATCTGTAAAGTTTTTGGAAAACGAGGATTACCTTTTTGAGAAGAACACCCCTTCATCTAGACCACATTTCCCGTGACATTCTGTTCCATCATATACTATGTATACTGGTCATCTTCTTTAAGGTGACCACGACCACTAGAAGACAATTTTTTTTATGTCATTCTGGGTAATTGTCTTAAAGACGTTTGACTGTCTATGAACGACTAGTATATCAGAAGTCAATAAGCTTCTCATTGACTATAAACATTGCTCATGATGTATACTCATAATATGAATTATAAATAATTGTAATAAATAATCCAAGTACAAATACATATAACACAGTGTTTTTATATTACTTGTGGGAGTGAAGTAAACTTATGCCTAGCTGAATCTAAATTAAATATTAGTACTGGCTAAACTCCCACCCAACAATACTACACGTATAGCACAAAAGTAAACATTTTTGCTTGCATTAAGAAGTTATTGTATTTTATACTCGATGAAATAGACAAAACTTTTTAGTAGACACATTGGGCTCACCCTTCAGCTATACAGAACAAGTTCATGTCCACATTTAATTTAGTGTCAACTTTGAGGTTATCCTTGCGCACGTGTCACATCATCAATAACATCTGATTTGTCAAATAGCCCAAAAGAGTAATAGACCCAATGAGCAATGGATGCACAAGTGGGAATCGCCCTCTGAAGAAACTTATTGGGGCCTATTAAGGCTAGACATCATCAGAATCTGGGCCCACCAATGGGTATGGCTGGTAGGCTGGTCTTCAACTAGACCTAACCATTCCAAATGTAACTTTTGTGAGAAAAATAGACAGCTAAAGAGTTAAAAAAAAAAGATTAGAATGATTGATCGCTGGTAATTTTACGAAGCCTGACAGCTTTAGGGGCTTGCTGTACAAAACGACTCGGTGCGATGATTTCTAACACAAAGTTTATGACTCTAGTAAGGGACTACTTTCCCTCCATCCACTGCTGCCTACTAACCACTTTCTTCCACCAGAACCGCTTTCAACGATTCCTTTTCTCCTTCCAGATGACGCTCTTTCAGATTCTGCCTTAACAATGTCCAGAAAATAAAGGCATAGAAAATCTGAAAAAACAAGTAACCTAGTTAATTCTGCGTAATTTGATCCACAGAGAACAACCAAGAAGCTGTTTGGTCTCACCTTTAGTCCAAGATGCCCACAAGGCATATTATATGGCTTCAAGTCAAAGTCGATAAGGACAGCTGTGGGTATTCCAGGGAACAGTTCTTCTTGGGAAATATTGAGACCAACAAAAAAATTTTGGACCACTAATATGTTTGCATAAGAAGCCAAAAATGGGGCACTTAGCATGGCGTAACGACGCCGATCCCGTGTCATCCAGATTACACACGACCATATTAACAAGACAAACGTCAACCAGCTGTTGTGTGTGATACTCCAAATCTAGGAAACAACGGCGCCTTATTAATAATGAAAATAACACAGTCATCGTGATAATTCCTGATAACTCATTAGGGGAGGCAATAAGGCTTCGTTCACATCTGCTCCGTCATGGAGTCCAAACTGAAACAAACGGAAATCATAGGTTTCCGTTTATATCACCATTGATTTCAATGGTGACGGATCCGGTGCAAATGGTTTTCTTTTGTCACTGTTGTGCAGTGGTTCCGTCGTATTGACAGAATGAATAGCGCAGTCGACTATGGTATTTATTCCGTCAAAACGACAGAACCCTCGCACAACGGTGACAAACGGAAACCATTTGCATCGCATCCGTCACCATTCAAACCAATGGTGATGCAAACGGAAAGCTATGGTTTCCGTTTGGATTCCCTTCATGGGTTCCCCTGATGGAAAGGTTTGACGGAACCCATGAACGGAGCCCTGACGCAGATGTGAACGAAGCCGATGAAGAAAATGAATAGCCAATAATTATCCTACTTTTAAGCCGAGATTTGATGTCTTGAATTAGCAGACGAGAGATCCTGATTGCCAGATTTACTGTTCTGGTTCCTGTCAGGTGCAGTGTTATCATGGAGACCTCGTGTGGCTACAAATTACCAAATATATGGATGGACTTCTACACACACGACCGCCACTATTCAAGCCAGATATGAAGTAGATATTTTTATATTTAGTCAATTGGATCAAACAAAAGGTCTTTATGATAATACTGAACCTGACAGAAATCAGAAGGGGACAATTTGTCATCAGAATCTCCGCTTTGCAAACTCAGGCTTTGGTCCTGTTGCTTCGAGTAATCATACGTCAGCATAGAAGTGAGATATTAAAAAATGGTTTAGGACGGTCAGAACACAAGAAAACTATGACAAGCTTCTTACCAGACAAGATTACATAAAATATTTCCTACTGTTAGGCCTCCTGCACACTGCCGTGCCCGTAATCACAGTCTGTCATCAAGAGCACGGCTGGCCGCTGGCGGCCGCAGACAGACACCCGCATTTTTGGCCTGGGCTCCCATATTTAGTATGGGAGAACGGTCCGTAAAAAGCAAAAGATAGGACATGTCCTACCTTTTGCGGAGGTTTTCTACGGCCCGGACGACTTCCCGCAAATATACGGGAAGGTGTCTGTGGTCAATAGAAATGAATGGGTCCGTAACTACGGGCGAATTCTACGGTCGTGTGCATGGGGCCTAAGCCCGTTTTGTTGGCGATGTAAATCTAATGCTGGATCTCTGTACCATACCTGGTGGGAATGTTCTGAGATTAAACCATTCTGGAAATCCGTTAGAGACGAAATTACAAAGACTACACAAGTTCAGGTCCCATTTTCTTCGAAAAATCTGCCTGCTTGGACTACTATTGTTCATCACATATTAAAAACTGCTTGATGGCCGCAGCTCGATTACTGGTCCCCCTACCTTGTCACATTGGATTTACAAATGTGACCAAATTTACAGGTTGGAACAAATCGGCCACTGGGACACCCGCACACACTCCAAATTTTTTCAAATCTCGGGACCATGGATTAAATATAGACGCCTCGATATGGTGTAGAGATCTGGCAAGATACTGCACAGCTTTTTATGTTTTTCTGACGGTGTACATTAAGGGGCCTCTTCATTTTCTTCTAGGTCTCCTTTAAAAGACTGATGGAGGATAACAGTACTGATGTAATCTATTCATTTGTATCTACGCCTACATCAGTATACGTATCCCCTTCATACATAATACGCAATCTTACCATCATGACAATCAAGGCACTGACGTAACTCTGCCGCATGATAAACTGGCCAAGGACGGCCATCCCACTGGGCTTGGACTCTGCTGGAGTGATCTCCTCGGCTTCCTCCGTCTCTGAGTGACATGAAACACAAAATATGTTCTCTAAACACAGCTAACAAAACCTCGGCGATATTTATTTCTTAGCGCACACGAGGTAAAAACCAGAGAATTAACCGTAAAGCTTATTGCGGCAAACTGACCTGACTCCACAGTTTTTTCCTCATCTTCAAGGTATATGGGCACAGAGAAATCATGTGCTTGCTGTACTTCACATTTCAGCAGCGGCAATTCTTGCCACCCATTTGGCATCAGATATTCAGGCTAAAAATAAGGGTAAAACCAAAATCAAAATGTATAATGCACAATGATCCCCACCATTCACATGGTGTATACGTTTTTTATACAAACGTGGACCATTTTCTGTTTACGTTTTTTTATAGCCTATACATTTAGCATTAGCTCATACGTCGGTATACGTTTCTGTCCATTTTTACCTAAAAAAAAGGTACATGTTTTTTTTTTAAGTGAACACTGATAGAAAAAAAAATAAAAAAATTAAATAATAGATTTATTGTATGTAAACGGGTACAAACCTATAGCATTACGTTTGCATACGTCGTCCATTGAGATCAATGCTAAAAATAACGTTACATCGCGTATACGTTTTTTTGAAGTACAGAATAGCACAGCAGACTCCTCTTTTCAGTACTTTAAAAAAACAGTAACCCAATGTAAACCATGACAAACAAAGACCAAACGGACGCTATTTTGGTCCACGTTTGACCCAATATAGTGTGTATATATACGCTGAGCTATACGTTTCAATAATAAAAAGTGTTTAAAAACGTATACGCCCGGCGGATAGCACAAACGCGATGTGAATACAATTGCAGATTGCTCCACAAAAAAAATCATCTTGTTTTAAGGGAAATTGAATTTTATAATTTTCTATAAGTAGCAGAGGGTTATGGACAAAATTACAGGTCTGTCTCAGATAAAACAGAAAAAAAAGTGTATAAAACAGCAGCCATAGGGGGGAAAGATAGAAAACAGTCAAGTCTTCACATGCAAAATGATTGTTTATTTTCACTTGGATTAGTTAACCCAGGGGTCTCAAACTTGGCCGGGTAAGTGGGCCGCATATAGAAAAAATGGGAAGTTGACGGGCCGCATTACTTTCAAATATGATACAATACAAAATTATTGTTAATCAATTCATTATTTGAACTACTATAACACTATATACCGCAGTGCCCTCTGTAGATGCTGCCACAGTGCCCTCTGTAAATGCTGCCACAGTGCCCTCTGTAGATGCTGCCACAGTGCCCTCTGTAGATGCTGCCACAGTGCCCTCTGTAGATGCTGCCACAGTGAAGTCAGGGGCTTGCCCAGAGCTGGAGTCCCAGAGAGGAGCCGCTTCTAGCACTCTGCCTGGGATTCCAGCTCTGTTCCTGACATCACTGTCCATATATGTCAGGGGCAACCCCAGAGCTGGAGTCCCGGGCAGAGCGCTAGTGGGCTCTTCCTGGGACTCCAGCTGTGCTCCTGACATCACTGGGACTCCTGCTGTGGGGAAGCCCCTGACATCATTGTCGATGTATGAACAGCGATGTCAGAGGCCTCCCCAGAGTCCCAGAGCAGAGCCTACACTAGCGCTCTGCCCGGGACTCCGGCTCTGGGGAAGCCCCAGATATCGTGTGTCCAAATATGGACACCGATGTCAGGGAATTCCACAGAGTCCCGGAGCAGAGCCTATACAAGCGCTCTGCCCGGGACTCCGCTCTGGGGAAGACCCTGACACACTGTCCATATATGGACAGCGATGTCAGGGAATTCCACAGAGTCCCGGAGCAGAGCTTGTACTAACGCTCTGCACGGGACTCCGGCTCTGGGGAAGCCCCAGACATCGCTATTCATATGTGGACAGCGATGTCAGGGAATTCCAGAGTCTCGGAGCAGAGCCTATAATAGCGGCTCTGTGTCCCGCAGGCCGCGTGCTTGAGACCCCTGAGTTAACCCCTTAATGACCAACCTATTTTAGACCTTAATGACCAAGCAATTTTTTACGTTTTTCCATCAACTTTTTTATTTTTGCATCGACATAGCTGTATAAAATAAAGTCACAACATTTTGGGGTACATATAATTTATTGATTAACTTTTAGTAACTTTTTTGGGGGGTAATGGAAAAATACCCATAAATTTCGCTACTCTTTTTTGCGTCTTAAATTTACGCCGTTTACTGTGTGGTATAAATAACATAATAACTTTATTCAGTGGGTCATTACGATTGTGGCGATATGTTTTACTACTTTTACACAGTAAAAACATTTGATTTTGTGTCGCCATGTTTTAAGAGCCATAATTGTTTTATTTTTAGGCCGATGCAGCTGCATGAGGGCTTGTTTTTTGCGGGACAACTTTTAGTTTTTATTAGTACCATTTTGGAGTACATGCGACTTTTTGATACATTTTTATCACATTTTTTTGAAGGCAGGATGAACAGAAAACATCAATTCTGGCATTGTTTTTTATTTTATTTTTTACGGCTTTCACCGTGTGGCTTAAATAACATAATAACTTTATAGGTGGAGTCGTTATGGACATGGCGATACCAAATATGTGTAATGTTTTTAAAAAAAAATAGTTTTTTCATATTAAAGTATTTTATAAGGGAAAAAGCGGGTTTTTAATTTTTTTTTATTTGGGATTTTTATTTATTATTAACTTTATTAAACTTTTTGATAACTTTATTTTTAGTCCCATTAGGAGACTTCACTATGCGATCTTCTGATCGCTTTTATAATACACTGCAATACTTCTGTATTGCAGCGTATTATTGCCTGTCAGTGTAAAACTGACAGGCACCTGCTAGGTCATGCCCCAGGCATTGCCTAGCCGGCATCCACCACAGGCAGACCTGGGGGCCTTTGTTAGGCCACCGGCTGTTATAGAAGTGACTGCAATTGCAGGTTGCTGATGGGGTGAGAGAGGGAGCTCCCTCCCTCCAAAACCACTTGGATGCGGCGCTCGCTATCGAGCGCCGCATCTAAGGGGTAAAACGGGTACGATCCCACTCATTAGAGTAGATGCCCGGCTGTCTTTAGACCGCCCGACACCCGCTTTAGCCGGCACAGGACACCCGTGCCGGGCTTATGTCACAGCGCCGTGAAAAGGCGGTGCTCTGGCATAAGTACAGTTAACAGCTGCCGTGAAAAGGCGTATTGGCGGTCATCAAGGGGTTACAATTCAAATAAAGTTGATTTAAAAAAAAAATATATATATATATCATAATTTACCAAATAATTTAAGCTGTTTTCAAAAATAAAAAATGTTGAGAAAAGTGAGCGGGTTAACCATAAAGTGCGGGTCCACCAACGGGCAAATTTACACCAGAATTCAATTTCTGGTCTTAGGATAGTCCAAAATGTGCCAAATTAATTAAGAGGCGTGCGCCTCCTAATAAAATTTGCGCGTTTCACTCTGACGTATTTTCGTTTAAGACTGGCATATGAAACGCCAGTCTTAATAAATTCCCCTCAGTGTCCCTTTAATGGCTACCACTGTCAACTGACTTCAGCTGAATACAGAACATCCTCTATGGTTCCTTAAAAAACCATTAATGGCACATACAGAAGACCAATATGTTGTAAAATTCTTGTTTTTTTCCTCCATTTCCAGCCCCGTATGCTTTTAAAATTTGTGAAAAAAAATCAATATAAAACACTCACTTGTATGAGCTCAGCATTTGAGGTCCAAAGTATTTCATCCAAACGGTGATCATCTTTTGGGCAGTTTTCTTTTCTAAGTGTAGGTTCCTCCTTTAAAAGATAAATACAGAATTAGGGCCTGTTCACATCAGCGTTGGCTTTCTGTTCCGGGGTTCCGTCGGAGGCTTCCGTCGGGTAAACCCCGCAACAGAAAGTGAAAGTTAAACCACAGCTTCCGTTTCAGTCACCATTGATATCAATGGTGACGGAAACATCGCTAATGGTTTCCATTCATCACCATTGCGGCAGGTTTTCGTTTTAACGACGGAATCAATAGCGGAGTCGACTGCGCTATTGATTCCGTCGGAAAAACAGAAATCTGCCGGAATAGTGACGAACGGAAACCATTAGCGATGTTTCCGTCACCATTGACATCAATGGTGACTGAAACGGAAGCTGTGGTTTCACTTTCACTTTCCGTTGCGAGTTCACCCGACGGAAACCTCCGACGGAACTCCGGAACGGAAAGCCAACGGTGATGTGAACAGGCCCTTAAAGATATTTCCAATGTAACACTGATAACTTTGAGCAATGGAATAATTTTGTGACCTACCATTGGAAGTTTAGCCCATTGCTGCACCAACATAACCAATGTATAATATAGAACCAGCAGCATAAATGGGTTTGTGAAAACTGGCCAGTGCAGATCTTGGTGAAGATGGATCATCCATAATTCCGTCTGATTGGTCCTGATAATTGCGGTCATCCCAAAAAGCCTAGCCATCGAGAATACATAAGTATATTTTGCAATAATCAGAACAACACATCAAAAAGTTATAAAAAAAAAAGTTGTACTGGGTATCACTGGACTCCAGTCACTTTTCTGCGGAGATCATTTAGATATTCGGACTGGGCATACATTGCCACTGGATGAATAATTACAAGTTTACCCATGTGTGAACATACCGACAGAAAAACCCCGCTGTTCTTAAAGGGTAACTAAACGTTCAACAAACTTCTGACGTGTTATAGTGACATGTCAGAAGTTTTGATTGGTGGGGGTCCGAGCACTGAGACCCCCATAGAGCGCTAAAACAAAAGCAGCAGAAGTGCTCGTGTGAGCCGCTTTGTTTCTGTTCGGCTTTTTCCGGAAATCAATGTATCGGAGTACAAAGTCTATGAGCCCATACTCTGGAAAAAGCCGAATAGAAACAAAGCGGGAGAGCGCTCACACAAGCACTTCTGCCGCTTTGTTTTAGCGATCAGTAGGGGTCTCCGTGCTCGGATCCCCACCAATCCAAACTTCTGACGTGTCACTATGACATGTCAGAAGTTTGTTGAACGTTTAGTTCCCCTTTAAAAAGCCAAGTGGGTGATTACAGATTGATGCATTTTATCACGCAATCATCTACGTGTACCCCAAATAGAAAGGGACAGTCGAAAGATGCTCAAAAACTGGTCCAGCAAATCAAAAATAATTATTTTATAAAAAAAAAAAAATGCAAGCAATAATAATTAGAAATCTTACCTTGCGTACAAATCCTGAGGAGGAATTACTTCTTGAAAGTAAGGGAGCTGATAAAGATAGACGGCAGTCAAGTGACCAGCGCTAAAGATTGCAGCCAAGACACAGAGACTGCTGAAAACCACTAGGCTTACACTGCGGTTACATGCCCACCAGGAACACAGAACCAGGAAGATGAAAAAATACAAGGCAGAGGTCACAGAAGGTAAAATAATACCTGAGGAAGACAAACAGGAGCGGTTACTGCAATATACAGAACATGGATTAAAGGTTCACACTGGGGCTGAGCAATTATTTGAAAAATAATCAGAATTCAGCGCAATTAATTGACGTTATCTTGTGAATTTCCGCTTTAGCAATTATTTTCTCCCGGTTTAAACTGTATCTGCATCTTCAGGACGCAGATACAGTTGAATTCAATTGTAGAGCATCTACCATTCACCATGTATCACGGGACGCGTGGCAGTGACATCATCACGACGTCATCTGAGTCGTGCTGCACTGACCAGAGGAGCAGAGGGATCTCCTCCACTCGTCAATGGAACGGGGTTAGGGGAGTATGTATATTATTATTTTTATCAGGCATTGTTAGGGACAGCTGTGGGGGCATTATACAGCGTGGGGACAGCTACGAGGGACTTTATACTGTGTGGGGTGCAGGGGGCATTATACTGTGTGATGGCAGCTATAGGGGCATTAGGCTGCGTGGAAGACAGTTATGGGGGCATTATACTGTGTGGGAGCAGCTATGGGGCATTGTACTGTGTGGGGGCAGCTATGGGGCATTATACTGTGTGAGAGCAGCTATGGGGCATTATACTGTGTGGGGGCAGCTATGGGGCATTATACTGTGTGGGAGCAGCTATGGGGCATTATACTGTGTGGGGGCAGCTATGGGGCATTATACTGTGTGGGAGCAGCTATGGGGCATTATACTGTGTGGGGGCAGCTATGGGGCATTATACTGTGTGGGGGCAGCTATGGGGCATTATACTGTGTGGGAGCAGCTATGGGGCATTATACTGTGTGGGGGCAGCTATGGGGCATTATACTGTGTGAGAGCAGCTATGGGGCATTATACTGTGTGGGGGCAGCTATGGGGCATTATACTGTGTGGGGGCAGCTATGGGGCATTATACTGTGTGGTGTCAGGGTATATATTACATACAGTAGTATACAACAGGCTCAGGGGATAAACATGAATTCAATGATGTGGCATTTAAATAGGGGGCGTGGCATGCAAAAAGGGGTGTTGCCTAAATAATCCCTCTTTAATCGTAATCGAGGTTACAGGTTCAATTAATCGTGATTAACTATTCACACTATACATTCATCCCTCTAAACCCCCAAAAAATAAAAAAATTATATATCTCGCCAACATTTTTTGCAATGCTGCACACAGATTGTAATAAATCCCAGCAGTCTCTGTGCCAATGGAAGCCACTTGTCAACGTGAAATAATGCGTCTTTAACAAGAAAATATTCCTTTTTGATAATGGAGATTGCTGATTCAGCAGGTGATCTCTATCATCTACTTTCTATCATAGATCAGAGCAGACGGACGCTGTGACCCGATCATGTTCATCCCCAGCCTGGACAATTCTCTGTACCATTTCATTACTTTAGGGGAACCCGGTTATGTCTTAATGTAAAGTAACATTTAGCGGGAGTATTTCCAAGTTGTACAGTGACGGGAAAATCCGACTGTAGGAAAAATGATTCCACTAATTATTTTTCATAAAATTTTCCATAAATGTTTAATGAAGTCCGCATGGGTTATCAGGGAGTTGGACGGGAAGGAGGGGGCATTTGTATGAAGCACAACCTAAAATGGAACATTTATATTAAGATTTAGCATTTTTCAACATTGTTATCAGACAGGAATCAGAGCGATTGTTATTATACGCGGACGGTAAATTAGGGAATTGCTGCGGGGGGGTTATGGGGGGCTTGAATGTAATACCAAAAAAAGTATGCCTGCTATTTTGTATTAAAAAACTACCTGACAGGCCGAGTAGAAGAGTGACCACCACTTTTCCGGCAGTCGTAAACAGTGCCTCAAACAAAATCTTCATTCCAGAGATGATGGCCGTCATCTTCTCCATGAGTTTTGCTCGAGGATCATTGACGTCCTTATCCAGGGTGTCTTCATCTGTTGAAAAATCTGTCTCATTCTCACTATCTTCTGTCTCACTTTCTATCTCAGATTCCTGTGGGAAAAAATAAAAAAATAAAATGATGATTCTCAACTTCATACAGTATCCACTCACAACAGGCTTAATATACAGAACACTTTATTTAATCTGGCATCATTGGGACCACACAGATGTATATTTATTAAAAAGACATTTAACGGGGTTTTCCCATCAGGGACATTTATGATATATCCACAGAATATGTCAAATGTCAGATAGATGCGGGTCCCACCTCTGGGGCCAGCACCTATCTCTAGAATTGTTGCTTTATATATCAAATATATGCAACGGTTTGATCTCACAAGAAGCCTTTCGGAATGTAAGTCGGTTAAGTAGTTAGACGTTTGGTGAAATCAACAAATTATTACTGAATTGTAGCGCTGCGGCTCTTCTTTTTCTGGATTTAGTACCTTATAATGTCTTTGCTGAGGCAGAATTATACTGACATCTAGTGGAGACGCGCAAGTACTGACAGGAAAGAGAACAAAACTATACACCGGTTGCTCAAATCATAAGTTCACTTTTTAACATGGTTTTAGTTTATAAATGGATCTAACCAACATAGTTCACACAATTTTATGGCTCTGATTTTGACGTAGAAACTGCGTTGGAATCAGCGCCAAAAAAAGGACGAAATCGCCCCCCATCGATTTCAATGGGAGGCAGAAGCGGGTTTTTTCCCCCTAGCGGCTTTTGGCCGCTCGCTGAAAAAACAACAGGAGCATGTTCTTTCTTGCTGCAATTTCCGTCTCTGACCTCCCATTAAAATCAACGGGAGGCAGAAAAAACCTGCGGCACTCGTTTCTGAGCGTTTTTTTGCAGCATTTTTTTGCTAGTGGCCCTTGCATTAGAATCAACGGCCACCGGCAAAAAGTGCAAATGAAAACGACGAGAAAAAAAAAGCGCAGGCAGTTCAAAATCTGCCTCAAAGTTTCTGAAGGAATTCTGAGGCAGATTTTTTTTGGCTGCAAAAATGAACGGGGCCTAAAAATGTGAGTAACCCTAATCGTAAGCTCACAGATTTTCATTGAATTACTCATCTTGTAGCGGAGTTATAGCTGGTCTTACAGCCCAAGGATACATTCAGATTTCCACTAGTTACTATTGTGACCAGCATGCCCCTAACAGCTAAGCCGTGCTCATATAACATCATGTTTTCTGCTGCGCTGCATTCTTGGAGTGATAGGTTTTCAGAAGCCGTGCCCACTGAGGACATTTTTCCCTCAAGGATTTACCTTTATCACTCTGTCTTTGAGTAGGGATGACCTTAGCATAGAAAAACCAGAGCAGATGAACTTCTGCAGAAATGAATAACACTAAGTTATCGATCGTAGATCCTGTATAAATGGAAGCCAATTGGATGAGCTCACCTCATCTTCTTCTTCTTCCTCCTCGCTGCTCACACGAACACTAATTTTGGGAGCTCCAGATTTCACTAGTTTTTTACAGGCCCTTCGGATAAAGTATCCAGAAAACATAATGCCGATATCGGAGGCCAACAGTCGGACTATGTTCCAAGCATCGACATTGCTGAGTCTATAGGAAAGAAAAGCGAACTGATAAATTCTTCATTGTCATCTCTCCCCCGTACAACCTCCTGTGACACCAGGGCGGCGATATAAATTTAGTGCTTTTTTTTCTACAAAAGTGAGAATATAAGAATTTTCACATCTGATCTCCCTCTGCACCCAGTCACGTTATTGGTCAACTCTGTGAGGTGAAGTTTAGGGTCCCTGGAATGCAGACATTTTTGAGCTCCCTCGTTCTGGTGATTTTGTGAAGATACATGCATGTAGACATTAGTGTCATGTAGGAACTCTGCACATTTTGAACTTTTATTTCTAGGGGGTGTTGTGCGTCTCAGGCTCTGCTTTAGCCAGACTTCTAGCAACAAACGTGAATTTACAACATCTCGAGATGCAACTGTAACAATAAAGGACAAGACAGAGAAATGGCACACCTATTATTACAATGTACTAAATATTTTTGGTAGCCAATGGAGAAATAAGTAAAATAAAATCGTTTAAAGCCAATAGTACAGAGGCAGGTAGAGTGTAACACCAAATACAGTGGAGGTAACCAAAAATCGCACAAAATGAATAAAAGACAAGGTTGAGCAAGTAGGGGGAAGGAAGAAGAAAAAACGGGCCGGGGAATCGGTTCGGGGTGTGCCTCTGGATAAGGGGAAACAGAGTCCTAGGCCTCAAGGATAAGGTAGGGACTGAAACATGCATTTTATGTATTTTTTACAAAACCTTATTCTTTGGTGCAAATTTGCAAGAATGCGCCCATGAATATAAATAGCTTGGTGGAATTTTCACAATATCCTGGGTGTTGACATGCAGATATTTTTTTTTTCAATGTAAAATGATGATTTTGTGTATGTCAAAATGTGAAAATTGTCCTGGCAGTGAAAGTGCTAAGGCAACATTTTCAGAGGAATACACATATTGATGTACCGGTATATCATCTATTACTTAGGTCTTATTTCATGTATAATATAATGTATCACTCATGATCTAGTCATCTGCATGCATTAACTCCTACTCTGGGTATGTGAATGAAACACACAAAGGAAATTAAGGACCTTAAAGGGGTTTTCCAGCCAGTAATAATTGATGGCCTATCCTCGGGATAGGCCATCATTAGCCGATGGGTCAGGGCCCGAATCCCATGACCACCGCCGATCAGCTATTTTGCTGGGGGTGTAACGCTTGTACGAGAGCTGCTTCTCCTTCATTTCTTCTTGCTCACTGTGAATCTTTGACACGCATTTAGCGGCGATCCACAGTTATTGCAGCCTTTCCCATTCACTTCAATGGGAGAAGAAGCTGCAATACCTGTGAATTGCTGCTACATCCGTGTCGAAGATTCACAGTGAGCAAGAAGAAATGAAGGGGAAGCAGCTCTCGTACAAGCGCTGCACCCCCAGCAAAATAGCTGATCAGCCTGATCAGGTCCTGGGAGTTGGACCCTGATTAATGGTCTATCCTGAGGATAGGCCATCGATTATTACTGGCTGAAAAACCACTTTACCGATTACACAAAAATGATCGACTTAAATGCCTGATGAAAATGTACAAAAAATGAATTGTCTATTGTTGATCGTCAGTACTACAGCTATGAGATTTTTATGAACAATTCTCGTTTACCGCAGGCGCATTAAGAAAGTCCTTACGTCTCCGGCCACCTTCAGAGCTGCACATTGTTACAACTGCTTCATCTTATCTCAGAATCAACCTACTATGACTCTGTTATCTGACACTCGCCAGCAAATCCACTCACTATTCTCAAGAGAAATAACCGGGAGAGTAGGATTGGCAGACAATGTATCTCTACAATTCTAGTATTTGGTTGAAATAGGTTTGACACATTGATAAAACCAGAATCGTTCTTACCTCATAATTCCAAAGTGTTTCAGGATTTCTTCCCAGAGGTAATCTGAAGAGGCAGCAACAAAAACAGAATCATTGTAGGAAACACATTGCCCATACATTATAAGGCCCCGTGCACACGACCGTAATTTTCGTCTGCAATTACGGACCATAGTTGCAGATAAAAATACGGTTCCATTCATTTCTATGGCCCATGGACACCATCCTGTATATTTATGGGAATGTGTCCGGGCCCTAGAAAGGCTCCGTAAAAAATAGGACATGTCCTATTTTTTGATTTTACGGTCTGTGCTCCAATACTTTATAATGGGAGCACGGCCGGCAAATGCGGATGACTGTACGGGAACGGTTGTGTGCACGGGGACTAATAGTAGGCAGTTTTTGCATTGCCCAGATGACCGTTATTAGTATTGTGATCAATTTTATTTCGTGTCTGCATCCAAAATATTTTTTGATATTTATGACATATCCACAGGACATCGTATCGTGGAGTCAGCGTGAGCACAAAAAGCTAGAATGGAGTTTAGGGGCCCCCGTTCTAGAGAAGTGCGGGTCCCAGAGGTGGGACCCTCATCTATCTGACATTTATGACATATCCTGTAGATGTGTCAGAAATATCTCTGATGGGAAAATCCCTTTAAAGGGGCTTTCCTAATAACATTTATCACCTATCCATGATAAGTGTTAGATTGCTGGGGTCTCCACCGTTAGTATCCCAACGATCACTAGTATCACTAGCTTGTAAATCATGAGGAGAAATTGTAGTGAGCGGTGGTGCAGCTTGTACTAATGCTTTAAAGTATATTCACGCATTAAAGTCATATTACGCTGTTTGCTGTGATTTGCGCAAGATGGCAATATGACGACAACGTGTGAATATACCCTTATGCAGTTATGTGGGAGACACTGAAACAGCCGACATCGTGTGTTATTTTGCAATTTTTTTAAAATATAAAAACATTAATGTTGCATCACAGTAATCCTGAAATGTTACCACAATGTCGTGTCACTGTAGATACCTAGTCTAAAGATTATGCCTCTAAGGCTTCGTTCACATCTGCATGTTCTGGCGTTCCGTCGGAGCAACCCAGAACGGAACCCTGACTGAAACAGACAGAAATCATAGATTTCAATGGTGACGAATCCGGTGCAAATGGATTCCGTTTGTCTTAGTAGTGTAAGGGTTCCGTCGTTTTAATGGAATGAATAGCGCAGTCGACTACGGTATTGCTTCCGCGATAATGACGGAACCCTTACAAAACTGAAATCAATGGTGATGCAAATGGAAAGCTATGGTTTCCGTTTGTTTCAGTCAGGGTTCCGTTCATGGGTTCCCCTGATGGAAAGCTCCGATGGAACCCATGAACGGAGTCCTGACGCAGATGTGAACGAAGCCTAAAATGTGCACCTGTAGCCCACAGTTATATTACCTTCAGGGGGAACATAATTGAATGCAATTTGGAAAGATGACTGTACGAGGAGTAGAAGGAAGCTGGTATAGTATATAGACTTTAAGAATTTTCCAGTGTGTCCTAAATGAAAAAAAAAGCATGAAAAAAAAAACATTAATTATTAACAGTAAAATTCCTTTAATCCAGTATTCAAAGATCCAGAAATTCTTAGAATTGTCATTTACTGCACTTTAAAATAATTTGATAGCAGCAGAATTTTACAGAAAAATTATGCAAAAAGACGTGTGTGAATACAGGCTTATGCATCAATTCTGTCAAGGTCAGCTATATGACAGGACCGACAAAATGCAGCCTGCTCCATCTCTGGTCCTATAAGGGTCTAATCACACAGTGAAGTCATATTGTGTTTCTTTGTGCTGAAACTTTTGCAAAATCACAACCAAACTGTCTTTTCACTCGCTCGCACCATTACCACACAAC
The DNA here is from genome assembly GCF_050947455.1 of Rhinoderma darwinii. Taxonomy (NCBI): domain Eukaryota; kingdom Metazoa; phylum Chordata; class Amphibia; order Anura; family Rhinodermatidae; genus Rhinoderma; species Rhinoderma darwinii. Next base: position 12,855,608 of record NC_134699.1, on the reverse strand, counting down.
AAGAACCTTAAACAAACACCACATGCGATGTGATGGGACAGGTTTTTTTTCCCAAAAAGTATCCCCTTAACGACCTATGACATAATAGGTCTTAATAGGAGCCGGTAAAAATTACAATACACAGCAAAAGCCTAGGGGAACCAAAAAAAGCTTTTAATAATGTACAAAAAAATTTAAAATATTACGAGTTAAAAAGCGAGAATTGCTCCTTTCCTCCCAAATAAAATGAAATAAAAAGTGATCAACAAGTCATATGTACCCCAAAATGGTATTAATACAAAGTTATGGGTCTCAGAATACAACGACACAACATTTCTATTCTTTTACCAAATAGTTCTTTCTCCTCAAAAGTCGTACATCATAAAAATCAACTATATAAATTTAGTAAACGACATAATGGTACCCGCAAAATAGAGTTAACGTGTCGTCTTTACCGCAGTGAACAAAACCCCAAAAAAGATAGTGGAATCGCAGTATTATTCCCATTCCACCCACAAATAATTTTCTGAAGTTTTCCAGTACATTATATAGTACAATAAATGGCGCCATTATTAATATGTACAGCTCGTCCCGCAAAAAACAAGTCTGCATACGGCTATGTCGACAGAAAAATAAAGTTATGGCTATTGGAAGGCGGGGAGGAAAAAACGTAAAGGGTAACTAAACGTTCAACAAACTTCTGATATGTCAGTTTTGAAGTTTTGATCGACATGTCAAAAGTTTGTTGAACTTTAGTTACCCTTTAAATGAAAAACCGAAAAATGGCTGCGGCACCAAGGTTTAAAAGGAAGGCAAACTTGTCGCCAGCTTTTCGATCTGGGTAGATTACTTGTATAGCAAAACAGAAAAAAAAAACAATAATCCAAGACTAGAGCCGTCATACAATATGGAAAAAGGACGACATAGCTGCACGGTATAGTGATAATTACTATAAAAATACAGAGAAATAGTCCCGGCAAATAGTCACCAACCCGTGCTATATACAAATGGTAAATGATAATATGTGAAGTTGTAACTTGGGACATATTATTATTTATATCCAATAATAAAACCATTATCACCAAAAATCCATTCACAAACACAACAAAAAGAAAGCTGTATAAAAACACAACCCAAACTTCTAGAAATGAGAACTCGGATGTTTTCCTACAAGATATTAGGAATTCAAAACAATGTCACAATCACGCAGTGACGTCTACCTTTCATTGTGGTGATTGTCGGTTTTGCTAGAAGAGGGATCAGCATCAGGTACGCAAAGTAGATGACGGAGAATCCATTGAAACGGATGCAAATGGCTTCAGGATGCAAACAAAGTGTAATAATAATAATTACATAACGAAATATACAGGAGATACTTTTTTTGATGAATATTTCCATGATATAATCGGGGTGGGCGTTACATTGTAGTAAGAAATTGAGCATTTAAAAACGAAATAATGATAGACAGACGTGCTGGGTACCAGATCTCTTAGATTACAACGTGCCATTTAGAAAATAAAAATGATATAAAACATTAAGGTCTAAATTTGAGAAAAATAATAGAAATTGTCAAAGAACATAGTGGCAAAGTGAATTTTGTTACCTACCTGCCAGTAAGCAGCCAGGGAGGAGGAAACGGAAGACTAGCCCGCATAATAGTTCATTTGCCATTCTCTATGCCAATCAGCAAAGACGGGTTAAGAAGGGCCAAGCAGTCTGGTCACAATAGGGTAGACATTGCCTAGGAAAGTAGTAGATTGGCATTTACATTTTCGGTCCAGGGTTGACTGGTAAGTTGAAGGGTTAATGAGAAGGACAGACTCACCTGAGTGTCCACCCTGGTCAGGGAGCAGCTGGGAGTGAGAGGTCCCGAGTGTGGGGAGGGGAGGCGTCTGCGAGCAGAGGGAAGGAACGTATTGATCCCGATGCCCTCATATCTTACTGCTCTCTGGGCAATTCATACTGCTATTAAATCTGACTCCTCACCTTCTCCAGGCTGTATACAAACAAGCCGTTCACAGTGGGAAACTGTATATAGATTTGAGTCTTCGGACAATGCTTAGGTCAGGAGAACGCAAAGTCAACTCCGCAAAAAAAAAAAAAATGCTTTTCATTTTAAATAAGACTCTGCTCATTGACTTGGATAAGGGCTAACGATTATTGGGACAGAATTACAAAGCAATATCCTGCAAGTGGCTTGAATGTTTTTGTTCCCATAAAGAAATTATTTTAAAGGCAAGTGGCTGTTCGGAGGAGTTTATCCGCAACCAATCAGCTACATGTCTGGGTACAGGAGACAGAAATGCTGTGACATTTCTGTGCGGTAAAGTAAAATAAATTTTGAACGCTGCAGATTGAAATTGTGCTCCGTAGGTCAATTTGCGCACTTGTTTTCTGCAGATTTTTCCGCAGCGTATGGAAAAGATTTGATCAAATCTCATCCACTTTGCTGCTACTGTAATACGTTGTCTCCGACAGCCGGGCACCCGTCCCGCACCTGCTAGATCGCAGGAGCAGAAGTTTAAGGCCTGGTTCCCACGGGTCGGATACGCTACATAAAAATCACGCAGCGTGTCTGACCTGGAAACCGCAGTACATTCCGTCTGAAAAATCGGTTCGTTTTTTCGTATCGATTTTCCGCTGCGGACAGCAGCGGTAAAAAAAACTCTCATACTTACCTAGGCTTGTTATGGCGAAAGGTCCCTCATGTGCAGTCCGGCCTGACCTCCCTGGAGGACGCTGCAGCCAATGTGACCGCTGCAGCCTGTGATTGGCTGCAGCGGTCACATGGATGCAACATCATCCCAGGAGGCCGGACTGGACGAAGAAACACTGACTTCTGGGTAAGTATGGTTTTTTTCCGTAGTTGCGAATTTTGTGCCGTAATCCTAGCAAAAGTCGCAACACTTCGTTTTCTGTAGCAGGATATGCATCCCCATTGAATTCAAAGGGGAAAACCCGCAACAGAAAATCAACAAAAACGCAGCATAAATTGACATGCTGCGGATTTTAGTTTCGCACCGCAGGCCAATTTATTAACATTTACGCTGCGTTTTTTTCCACATCGTGGGCATGAGATTTTCTAAATCTCATCCACTTTGCTGCTACAATAAATGCTGTGGCATTTCCGCACAGAATTCCATTGTGAAAATTCCGCAGCGTTTATGCTACGTGGGAGCCTTAAGGGGTTATCCGGGAAGTAAAACTTTTTTCTTAGGGGCTGCAAATAAAATAAATAAAAACAAAAAAATAATACTTACCTATCCTTGCCCCGGCGATGATCCAGCGTTGAAGCAAATCAGAGGGCTCAGCGAGTCTCTCTGGTGACGAATCATATTTCTAGCATAGTGCCAGAAAAACATATGGCCGAGGAGCCCCACTGATCCCTCTGATTGGCTGCAGCGGTCACAAGCTACGTGCATGTAAACAACCACCGGGACTGCTGTTGGAGCAACATCGCTGGACCCCCGGGAGAAAGGATAAGTACTGCTTTTTTGTTTTACTTCACTTGCTGCTAAGAAAACATTTTCACTTCCCAACTAACCCCTTTCTGACGTCCGCCATACATATATATATATACACGGCGGAGGTTGGATGGGGGAGTATTTAGCGGGCTCACGGGCTAAACCCACTCCACAGTACTAGCATGTTGGCTTTGTGTAACAGCTGACATTTCAATTTAACAAGCGGGATCTCACTCTTTTAACCCCTTAGATGCCGTGGTCAAAAGCAACCACGGCATCTAAGCCTTTAGAAACAGGGGGCAATCGTGGGGTGCCGATGGTTGTCATGGCATCCTGGGGGCCTACTGAAGGCCCCCAGTTCTGCCTACTTTTCTGAAGCTCTGCCAGTATAACGATACAATACACTACAATCGTATTGTAGTATATCATACAAGTCCCCTAGGGGGACTAGTAAAAAAAAAAGTTAAATGCAGTTAAATAAAGTTTTTTTAATACAGAAAAAAATTAAATTGTTAAAAGTAAAAAAAAAAAAACCTTTTCCCATTTTCCATTAAGCGCAATGTAAAAAAAAAAAATCACAACTAGTTAAAAAAAAATTAAGAACGGCAGAATCGCCAGGTCACGTCAGCGGCCACAAACAAATGGAGTAAACAATGCACAAAAAAAAGTCTCATGTACCCTAAAATGGTACCAATAGAAGCTATAGCTCCCCGCGCAAATATTAGCCCTTACCCCGCTCAATATACAGAAAAAAATATGGCGCCAAAACACAAATTTTATTTTTTACAATCAGTTTTTTTTCTTGTAAGAGAAGAAAAACATAAAAAAAAACCTATAGAAATCTGGTATCACAATAATCGTATTGACCCCCAGAAAAATAGAGGAAAATGGCTGCGGAGGGAAGGGGTTAAAAGCTATGGACACCTTTAAAGAATTTTTTAATTATTTATTGTATTACATGTATTATGTGAAAAAAAGGAAGCAAATATCAGATATGGCCTTAGATGAGAGTTCAGAAGAGCCCGGCTGTCGTGATAGACACTGAATGGCATCGAGCAGCTTGCAATGTACATAATACCAATAAGGCCTTGTTCACACGGAGTGAATTTTACATGTTTTACTTTAAACGCATTGTGTTTAAAAAAATGTGTTGTGTAAAAAAAGCAGCATCAGGTCAATTCCTGGTACGTAAAACGCGCCTAAATCCTATTGTCTATAGGAGTCCTAAGGCTATGTTCACACGCAGTGTTTTCAGGTGCTTTTCAGGGCGTAAATGCCTCGAAAAATGCCTGAAAAAACAGACGCTGAATGGCTCCAAACATCTGCCCATTGATTTCAAAGGGAAAAACTAGACTTCGTTCACACGGGGCGTTTTTTGGAGCCGTTATTCATTGTGTCAATAGAAAAACAGCTCCAAAAACGGCTCCAAAAAACGCATCAAAAACGTTTGATGCTTTAAAAACGGCTGAAAATCAGAGGCTGTTTTCCCTTGAAAGCAGCTCCGTATTGTACAGCCGCTCTTGATATTGCGTGTGAACATACCCTAATTATGCGCTAAAAAATCAAGCACAAAAAAAAATAAATTGCATCAAAAAACGCCTGTACTTTAAAAAGCACTCTGCCGTGTGAACAAGGCCTTACAATTTTTTTTCACATAATACATGTAGTGCCATGAGACCAAAATATGCTGCAAAGGTGTCCATAGCCTTTAAGCAGCGACGCCAAAAGACATCACTGCAGAATTAGAACCTGCAGCGATCGCCGTCACGACAGTCTGCGGTCATTAAAGAGTTAATACGTTCTTTACAGACTGGAAAGCCAAAGCGGACATTGTGCCATTAGCCAATAATTGATTCTTCATCCGCTTCATTTAAATACGACATAAAGAAATAGCAAAAGACAGATATGGCGCATATAAATATATGGTTGTTACTGAGCCATGCAGAGAAGAATAACAGCAGCCGTTACCTGCTTTATGGTCAAGCCATTCAAATGCGCAAAACGGGTGATGTCCATTGCGGTCTGTGCATCATTCGGCTGCATAGAAAATGGAAGGGTAATCCTTATCTGCACACTTTGCTCACACCTCGGAGAGGAGGACTCTGTGCCAGGGATTATACTGACCTCAAAGTGCTTCTAAATAACATTTAAATAATAAAACATTCACTGAAGATGAGAAGTACAACAAGCGTAAGTCTACCGCGTGACAACCTGCACCACCAGGTTCTCTTATAAACACTGACATCTAAGGCCCAGTTCACACAGAGTTATTTTATGCTGATTTTGACACGGAAACAGCGCCAAAAAATAGCCGAAACTGCCTCCCTTTGATTTCAATGAGAAGCGGAGGCTTGCGGTATAAAAAAACAAAAAACAGCTTTCTTGACGTGGTGGCGTTTTTCGCTGCAATTTTTGACCTGCCTGCTTTTTTGTGCTACGGCCAAAAGATGCCGCTCGCGGTAAACAAAAGTGTCATGCCCCGGTTAAACCTCTGACCTCCCGTTGAAATCAATCAGAGGCAGAGAAAGCGTTTTTCGCTGCACTTTTTGGCCGCTTGCAAAAAACGCTGCGAAAAAAACAGACATTTCAAAATCTGCCTCAAAATTCGCAGATTTTTCTGCCTGCAATACAAAAAAATTCTGTGTGAACAGGGCCTAATGCTCAGACAGTTTTGACTTTCCAAAATCCATTTACACAATTGGTTATAAGTCAGATTCTAGATGGATCCGAAGTAACACATGGTCTTCTGGAAAGCCGCAGATGGGGATTACGGATGAACTGTCCACTTTGGCTCTATTGTGACTGCCATTTCTTTACAGTAATGGGATTCTGTATTTCAATACACTTCAAATAAATGTCCCAAATGATGTATGGATTCATTTTATACATCTTCATAGGGGTCGGATACACAGCTCCACGTCCTCTGTAGAACCAAATTCTGGCTGCCTGAGTCGTCTTGGTCAGACAGAGTCACAGAGGGGGCACATAGGCCCTCCGCTTCCACCTAACTAGACTGATTTGCAACTTAAAAAGTAACCGTAGTTTTAAAAAACTTTTGATTTGTCATAGAGATGAAACAGAAGTTTTGATTGGTGGGGGTCCGGGTGATGAGACCCACATCATCGCTGAACCAAAGGTCCAGAAGTGCTCAGCTGAGCGTCCTGCACATTGGGCTGTGATCGCGCTCCATTTTCGGTTGCAGACTGTTTTTAAACTAGTTACACTTTAAACATAGGGTCGGATTCACACATGGCGTATTTTTACACCGCATATTTGGCCACAGTAAATCTGTTGCAAAGTCCGGCTGTGATACATGTAGATTTCCCGCGAATGTCACCGTGTGAAATCAATGGCAAGTCCGCCGCGTTTCTGCATGCAACACATGCAGATTTTTTAAATGCGTAAAAATATGTCATGTGTGAATCCAACCTTACAAGGAACCTATTACAATTGATATAAATAGGAATCAGCGGGATACAAGAAAAGAGATCCATGCTTGCACCTGACTCAGGCTGGGCTCACACGTCGGGGTAATGAGCTAAGCAGCAAAACCTGCGCACATTTTACTGCAAATTGCCGCAATATTGGCTGCATGTTTTTACAGGTTTTTAAGGTGTATTAACCCAGTGATCCCAACCACCGGGCCGCGGACCAATACCGAGCTGCGGATAATTTGGTACCGGGCCCTGGTATCCGCCCTAGTGGCCACAGGGAATTCTGGCCGAAAAACCGCACCAAAAACTGTGGTGCAGTTTTTTGCCTGGAATGTCCGCTGCAGAAAACCGCTGAGCATTTAGCTGGCCTGCTAGCACGCCAGCCTCCTGGGATGACGTTTCATCCCAGGAGACCGCTGCAGCCTGTGATTGGCTGCAGCGGCAGTCACGTGGGATGAAACATCATCCCAGGAGGCAAGCCTGGAGGAAGAACACAGACTTCTGGGTGAGTATAAGTTTTTTGTTTTTTTTCGGAGTTGTATTTTTGCGGCGGAATCAACGCGATTCCGCCGCAATAACCACAGCAACTGCTTTGTGTTGTGGGTTTTACCTCCCCTCTGAATTCAATGGAGAAAACCCGCAACAAATAAGCAGCCATTACGCAAATACAATTGACATGCTGAATAAAACTCATGACAATTTCTGAGCGGTTCTTCCGCTCACTATTTACGCAGCGCATGGATGAGATTTGTTTTCTCATCCACTTTGCTGCTACTGCTGCGAAATCTTGCAGTATTTACGCTATGTGTGTACATACCCTAAGTGTTCGGTCCAATTTTAAAGATAAAAAAGGTAATAAATACAGTCAAAACTGACATCAAATTAACAAACAAATCTTTATTATATGAAACAGAAACGCTCTCCTGTCAGTCTCCATCTCTTCATGTGTCTTCTGGTAAATCATAGCAGTAAAAATATATTTATCCTCTGTCCTCTGTCCCGCTGTAGGCATGGCAGTCACAACGAGGAGAAATCGTGGTGGTAAAAAAGCTGGTGACACATCGTCAATGATTCTGCAGAACGCTTCGTTTCAATGCTGGGTCTTCCAGGACAGGCAGAGCGTTTGCAAAAATTCATCACCAGGGAGTGCGATGGACTCCTAATAAATCCCAACGGGAAATGCCTATTCCTTTCTTTTACCCGAGTGTATCTTTAAAGAGGATCTGTCACTAGTTTAGTAATGCCCTATCTCATAGCTAATCTAATAGGCGCTGTCACACTGATAATACTAGTGAAAATTATGTCCCAAAAAGTTTATTATTTTAAAAGTTATGAGCTTTTTTTTCTAAATATGTAAATGAGTCCCCTCCCATTTGGCTATTAGAGCCACATTAGCATATATAGAAAAACGCTCATAACTTTTAAAATAATAAAAGTTTTGGAAAAACAATCACACTGTAGTTATCAGCACCATAGCACCTACAAGATTAGTTATGAGATAAGGAATTAATAAAGTGGTGACAGAGTCCCTTTAAGTGGTTTCTAAAATGCAGAGAGATGATTTGCATGAAGATATACTCTGGATGTACCATCAAGATGCAAAATTTAAACAAAAAAGTCAACTTTTTCACCCGCAAAATTTTTTAAAACTCAAATCCACAAGGTTCAGTGACGGAGCAATATAGCTGCTACATCGCACCTTCGGTAGCTACCGCATCGCTACCACTCCTGACAATGCTGTGGACACATAGACCATTTCATTATCAATTTCATTACCAGCATCCCCAAGAGAAACCAACAATTATATGCTAGGAAGAGCAGACGGCCGACGCTGCAAACACGTTTCTAGTTGATGATCTGCAGTAGAACTTACTGGTAATCCTTCATCTTTTTGATCTATGGAGAACAGTCACTGCGAGGTATCTAGTGGAATAAACTTGAAGGTATAGGATTTAATATTTTGATATAATGCATTGGAAAATGCTTTAAGTGAACATTTCTTTGCTGGCTCCAGATGTCTGTATAGCTGTAATAACAGACCCTGGACAAATGTAATCAGCAGAGTAGAAACTGCCGATGATCAGCAATGGGATGTCTAGATATAATTGACAAGCTACCAGATACAGCAGATTTTAAAATGGAAAGGAAACTCAAGTCTTTCTCATCATCGTAGATGACAGGTGGAGTAATGAGGCCATTTTATTGCACAATATATAAGTGTGTGTAATGTTTAATGTGAGCCGGCAGCAGGCTGGATGTGATGACACTGCATTATGTTAATGTGAGATACTTCTCAAAATGTCAAGAGCGAGATGTGAAAAATAACCTATACATTAAGGCCACTGAAGTTATATTTTAGGAAGGCCGTTAAATGAAAATGAATAATATTACATTGATCAGAACACTGTAACTAAGATATAGACTAGTCTTGGAGAACCTCTGAAGCTCCTATATAGAAAATAGTGGTAGGAAATGTCAGTATTCAGTCCCTACAAATGGCACTTCTGCATAAAACCCGTTTGAAACATTAAAGTGGTTTTCCCATCAGGGACATTTATATGACATATCCACAGAATATGTCATAAATGTGGGTCCCACCTCAGGGACCTGCACCTATCTCTAGAACGGGGCCCCCTTAACTACCTCTCTGTGTTGTGGCTGACGCATGTGATTTCCAACCATAAATTACAAAAACAGGATAGTTCGCTGAGCTAGGCTGTTTCCGTAAGTCCCATAGAACTGAAAGGTAGTTACAGAAACAGCTTAGCTCGCATGTTAAGCAGAGAATACGGTGGATTTTCTAATTTTCGTGTTGCGAAGAAGCAGCAGATTTCAGCCTTTTCAATGTATAGGCTGAAACCTGCGGGAAATCCCTTGCTAAACCCGCAACAAAATCTGCATGTTTAATATTCATCAGCAAAATCCGCAACGGAAATTGTCCGCCACGTCTGAACATGCCCTTACTGTGGCCGGCCGTGATTAGTCGCCGAAGTCACATAATAAAAAAAAAAAGAGTGCAGAACACTGATCACAACCATCATTTTTTAACGAGGTGCTTGTTTTTTGGGGGATTTTTTGGGGGTGAGAGGGGAATGTTAAAAAACTTCTTAACTCTTAGGGTATGTTCACACGCACTAATTACGGACGTAATTCGGGCGTTTTTGCCCCGAATTACGTCCGAAAATAGCGCCTCGATAGCGTTGACAAACATCTGCCCATTGAAAGCAATGGGCTGACGTTTGTCTGTTCACACGAGGCGTGTATTTACGCGCCGCTGTCAAATGACGTCGCGTAAATAGACGCCCGCGTCAAAGAAGTGACCTGTCACTTCTTTGGCCGTAATTGGAGCCGTTATTCATTGACTCCAATGAATAGCAGCGCCAATTACGTCCGTAATGGACGCGGCGTTCAAGCGCCTGCACATGCCGGTACGGCTGAAATTACGGGGATGTTTTCAGGCGGAAACATCCCCGTAATTTCAGCCGTTACGGACGCTGTCGTGTGAACTTACCCTTAGACAGCCCCTCTAGTCATTTTTTATTTTTTTCCAAAGACGTTTTACATAACTTTCACAGTTATAAAGGCTGGGTTCACCCTTGGCGTTTTTTGTTTTTTTTAGTGTTTTTAACGTGCGTTTTTTAGTACATGTCTTTCATTGGGAGTTCATTAACCAAAACAAAAAAACTCATGTTAAAGACGCAACAAAAACACAATGTGAACCCAGCCTTAATTTCAACACAACAGATGAATGACTTTGAGCTATATGGTCTTTTTTTTTCTTCTCCATTCACACCCAAACTGAAGTAGTCATATTCTGCCATTTCCTTCCTGAAATCTGTATGTGGTTTACCTGCAAACATTCACATGATCCTATATTATCTTATATTATGATCGCATGAGCTTATTACTGTCATCTAAGGCCCCACAAGTCACAGCAGAATTCTGAATTTGGAATAAAAAGTCATATAATTAAAAGCATGTAGGGGTGACTTCACACATAGAGTCCGAAATCAGCGCCAACATGTTCCTTTACTGCAAATTGGCGCGGTTTTCAATTTGATTTAATGGCCGCATGGTTTTGCGGGTAATACTGCTGTTTAGCTGCAAAACAGTTTGCACAATAAAGGGTTATTCACATCTTATATGCGATCACTTTATATTGTGAGAATGAAGGGGACGCAGCACTGATTGAGAGCTGCGTCCCCTTCTAAGGGCTTGTCCACACGTAACGGAATTGCTGCACAAAATTTCTGCAGCAATTCAGTTGAAAGTAGCAGATATTACGCTGTGGTAAAAACGAACCATTTCCTGCGGTTTTTACTGCAGAAAATGGTGCGTATTTTTCACAATGCTGGGAGATGGTGGCATTTCCCCTGAAAAACGCAGCAATTCAGTCCATTTTCCGCAGCAGGAATTGACCTGCTGCGGTACGAAAAATACGCACCGCAGGTCAATTTCTGCTTATTATTTACGCAGCGTGTGGATGATATTTGTTAAATCTCACCCACTTTGCTGCTACTGGATTCTGCGTATTTTGGGTCCGAAATTCCGGACGGAAAATACGCAGCAATTCTGCTAAGTGTGGACGAGCCCTAAATGTTCCCTGCACAGGAGCACTCTCAGCCACTCCGCTATAGAGGGATCTTTAGTCAGCACTATTCACTATGCAGGGAAAAAACAGTGAAGCGGACGCAGCGCTTAATTGGCGCTGCGGCCCCTTTATTCACAGGATCGGGGGTCCCAGAGGTGATCTAAGTTTGGTTCAGTAAAACCTCAGGAGGTCTGGGTAATACAACCGCATTATGACCGTCTGAAACTAATAAACGTACGTTTTCCAGTCCATATCACGACTATGTAATAAGTGACCGCTTTTGTAAAGAAACTGCTTAATGTGAACATACCCTAAGTGGTCTCATGTCCAACATATTCCTCATATCTTTCGGTATAAGGCCAATATCTCTTCCTGTGTTTATGTTGATACTTGTAGCTCTGAAACAGATAAAAAATGTCAAGATAACTTTACAGATCGATGGGAAAAGACGTCCCCTGTTACGATTATTGTATATTGAATATCTCTTATTTACACTCCATTGGGACTGATGGGAAAAGCTGGCTTACTGTAAGTAATGCAAATGTCATATTACTGATTATTCCATCTCATAGCATCCCGTATATCAGTCAGCTAACAAGTTAACTATATGTATTCAGCTTATGAACGGCTAATAGATTTATAAAATATGGATGCTTTTATAAAGGGGAGACCAGGCTCGGAGTACATAACAACAAAAAATTGCGGTAAAGTGTAGCAAAACACTTTCGAAATGTTTGCAAACACTCGAAAAAAACGACTGGCAACTTTTTTTCCCCATTAAGAATAATTCTAGTTGCATCACTACTGCAATTTACTGCAACTTTTCATCGCTATGTAGTACCAGCCTTAATATATATTTGCTTGAACATATATATCGTGTGCGGTGGTACATAAACCTTTAAAGGGCATATTTTTTTTAAACTATTTTAATAAAAAGGACAATCAGTGTGATAGGTGTAACTTTACATATAGTTTTTATTAAAAATTATCTTTACTTTTTGAGATACAGCTGCTCTGTATTCTCTATACAGAGCAGCTGTATCGTTCCCCAATTCCTGTTCCTGTAAGGTCTACGGGACTGACGCGTTCAGTGAAAGCGGGTCCACGCAGGATCCTCCTGTAATCTATCAAATCTAAGCTCATAATTTAGATGTGATAGATTACTTTTAGATCCTGCGCGTCAGAGACACGCAGGACCCACTGACACTGAACCCATCAGTCCCGCAAGACTGACGGATTCAGATCATAACGAAAGATACAGCTGCTCTGTATGCAGGAAACAAAGCAGCTGTATGTCAAGAAAAACTATTTATAAAGTTGCACCAGACACACTGATAAATAAACGGAATATAAAAAAAAAATAATAATGCCTTTCAAAGGTTTACATAGCCTTTAATGTGCAGCTCCCCGATGGCAAGCTTAATGTCGGGGGATCCCTGTGCCGAAACCCCCAGTGATCAGCAGTTATTCCCACGACTAGAAAAGCAATTATCGTTATGTTACTAAAACAATCAGTACTGATTTTGGCCAGGATAACACATGCAGTTTGGTACACTTTTTGGCCCAGCTTTTTTATCCAAAACCAGAAGTGGATCCACAAGGAAGGAAAAGTATAAAGAAAAAACGAAGGAATCTCCTTACTTTTGTGTCCACTCCTGTGTTTGGCTAAAAAAAATGTAAATGTAAAAATGTCTAATGTCAATTTTGGACTCGTTTGAACTTACTCTTGGTTGTCACTGAATACACCGATGTAACCATTTTTTTATTGCTCCAGTAAATCTACAATAAATAATGAAGTATTGATTAACAATCTCCTATCATTTTGTGCATACAGCTCCTGTGCAGACCTATATGTCTCCATTGTGACATACTACAAACAAACCTCTGCGCTGTCTGATCCTGGAGTCATGTTCACACAGGCCAATGATCGGGTGAACGAGTGCTCGTACAAACACTTGTTCCCAGCCATTACCCTGTGTAAAAAGGGCAGCGATCAGCCAACATGCCTGTTTGTCAACCAATCAGATCTTTTACGCGGCCTCAAAAATAGTCACTTGGCGGCAGAACATCTCCCCCATGTAAAGAGGGGATGTGCTGTAAACAAATGTAAGGAGACAAACGGTCGTATTATCGATCATTCCCCACTCCCATTACATATCAATCATTGCTCCGCTTCCATAGCTCCCATAGAACATAATGGAGAGAGCCACACTTCTGTTAGTCCCCTCCTGGAATTGGCAGTCGAGGGCGGGACGGGGGTCTGGTAATCCCTATTCTTGATATAGGTATGGGTCCCAGAGCTGGGACCAGCATTTATCAGAAATTTATGGCATATCCTGGGGATATGCCATAAATGTCTAAGATCGGAATACCCCTTTAAGTAGAACAGTAGGGAAGGGGGGGTCTAGGGCTTGCAGGGGTGTCTAGGGTGCGTTGTCACGCTGTGGCAGCCGCATGCAAGGGAAACCTAACCTACATGCGGTTTTGTTCCCATGTGGCCGCTGCAGTGAGAGAGCGCCCCCTAACAGACATTAAGGGTAAGTTCACACGTAGCATAAATACTACAGATTTTCCGCAACGAGTTTTGTTTCAGAAAATATGCAGCATAATACAATAGAAGAAGAGTGGATGAGATTTGAACTACTCTCATCCTCACGCTGAGTAAATGATAAGCGGAAAAACTGCTCAGAAATGTTTAATGTGCAGCATGTCAATTGTATTTGTGTAAGCGCTGCTTTTGTGTTGCCGGTAAAACCCACAACAAATAGCAGATGTTGCGTTTCTTTGCATCACAAAGGCAGCGATTTCACAGCAAGAGACGCAATTCAGGAAAAAAAATAAAATCATATACTTACCCAGAATACTGTGCTTCTTCGACCAGGCCGGCCTCCTGGGATGACATTTTATCCCATGTGGCCGCTGCAGCCAATCATAGGCTGCACCTGTCACATGGGATGAAACGTCATCTTAGGAGGCCGGCCTGCAGGACATAAGAGGGACGCGTTGCTATGTAAGAGTTCTCCGCAGCGGACACAAGTTCTCCTTGCGGCGCCCAGGGCAGATACGCTGTGTACTTTTACGCCATGTGTGAACACAGCCTAAATGAGGCAGTATTGCCGCCATCTGAAATCAGCCTCGGGCCAGTTTCATGTGGTTGTAAAATGCGTAGATTCTTGGGCTAGATTTTACTCCAATTTGGAAAGTTGCAGCACTTTTTGTTCCTCCCTGATAAGGTTATACAATGATGGACTTGTTCGATGCCAAAAAAGGCTCTGTTCACACTTCGTCATTGCCTTTCGTCGGAGGTAGTCTGACAGAAGGCTGCGACATTGATATACAGTGGCATATGTCGCCCATAGTAGAAAAAAGGGTGGGGCTTCAAAGTGGCGCCAAGCGAGTCGTTTTAAAAAAAGACACGTGCGATCAGGTGCCGGTTTTTACGCCGGACTCTTCAGCAGGGCGTGCGCCATACTGAATAATGTGGCACTCCGCACCGGGGTAACACTGGCGCGCTATGAAACAGATATATGAAACGGTCTTTGTCGTCCATAGCAACCACTCACAGCTGGTTGCTATGGGAAACAATGACAGCTTTTCTTTTAGACAGTCTCATAAATCTGCCCCATGTCTCTTTAGTAAAACACTTCCACCATGTACATTTGGGCTGACAGAAAACGTAGCTTTATATCCACTTTACAACATTGTGACCCTCACCTTAAAAAAGTAATTAAAAATAAAATAAAAATACAAGCAGAGCATGGCAAAATCAATGGCAGCCGTATACCTAGCGTCATTTACTCCAAGCTCCGTCTGTGCCACAAACACGACCTTATCCGTCACTTCTATGTACCACGGACTTGCAGGAATAATCTCCAGTCACATAAATCACAACTATGGCTGCCCGAGAGGAGGAGATGAGCAGTTTACAATAGTGTACTGTTCTTTCCTCAGCGGCTCGTTCCTGGCATCTTCCTGTCAGCAGTGGCTCCAGGCTCCTTCTTCCCACAATGCACCGCGGCGCTGCAAAAGAGGCGGGAAACACCTGAGGTGGCGTCCAGAGTCTTGTGTTACCAGAGGTTGAAGAAGAATTGACAAGAAGGGGCGATGTTATGAGGAGAAAAAACAAGTTATACACAAATGAGATATAATAATAGTAATAATAGTAATAATTCTAATGATAATAATAATGCTAATAATAATAATAATGATCAGCATGTGAGTTTGTTGTAGTTACAGCTGTGAAGCAAGTATGACAGGGACCCCCCGAGCTATTTCTTGGGGGACACATGGTCGCACGAAACCCAAAAATGTGATTTCATGGTATTTAGGACTTATATTTTGTATGGTTTTGTGTATTTCTCTCCCCCCGTACTTACCTTACTGACGTCCCCTATGTAAGCTGTACAGGTGGTACGAGCGGTTTCCAGAAGTTGCTATCTCCAGGCAGATGTGTCCTGGTGAACAGCTGATTGGACAAGGTCAGCTATGCTCTCTGCATTTCCAGGCAGATCTTCCCCCAGAAGCAGCTGATTGGTCATTTGAATCCAAAAGGCGGGAATCTGAGCTATAAATGACGGGGTTTTCTTCGTGGTCAAGCAGCCGTATGTCAAAATTTCTTCATGACGTGATGTTTCTTAGAGGGGTTTTGTCACCCTGCTGGGCGGACTTGGTCTTTTATTAGTTAAAAGCTAGATTTTTTTTTATTGGTTTTCAGGATTTTAATTTATGGTTATTTATATATTTTAATTATTATTGATTTTGTGTTACCGTTAATAAACATCGTGGCCTTTATTATCCAAATTCTGTTGTTTGTGTTTATTTATTGGGTTATTATTTTGTGGGGTCTGTGTCACCAGGTTTGAAGGGAAAAACCCTAATTTTAACTACATTGGTTATTAGACTGAGGCTGGATTGAGACAGGCATAGTCACTACGCTATTGATTCCGTCAAAACGACGGAACCCTTGCTCAACGGAGACAAACGGAAACCAGTGGCACTGGATCCGTCACCATTGAAATCAATGGTGATGAAAACGGAAACCTTTGATTTCCGTTTGTGTCAGTCAGGGTTCCGTTTCGATGGAAAGCTCCAATGGAATGTTGGAACGGGACCCTAAGGGAGCTGTGAACGAAGCCTAAACTATAAACTATTTCTCCCTGTTATCAGACATTTTACTTTGCTGCACTAATACAAGCTACGTATGTGTAGATATCATTAGATCCCCATGTTCTGGTCAGGGTGAAGTTAAACGTTGCTGAGTCCCTCATATTTAACGGTAAAAATAGCGCTAAATGCATCCCTATTTTTACCGTCCTAGCGACTGACACCACGAGGGTCCCCATTATAAGTCAATGTGGTCCATCGGGTGTCCATTATAAAGAGAAGCAGGCATACAGATGTAAACAGAGCCGTAGTTAAGGTAAGGCTAGGGCTACATGGCGACTTTAACCGCGACACAAGACGCATGGCTCAAGATCGCTGTGTTGCCCGGCATTGCAGGAAAATTAAAGTCAATGTGGTCACTTTCTGACCCAAATATTGCATCGACTGCGACACCATAGTCGCAAGAACTTAAACAAGTTTGGGTAGCGCTCGTAGCAACTTGTGTGTTGCTAAGCGACTACATTGACTTACATGCAGGCAGACCGACAGCGATCTATGGCAACGCGACCTGTGTCGTGTAGCCCAAGCCTAATGCCGGTGTTCACCCATGTTTTTTTTTTGGGGTTTCTCTTTAAATCAAATATGGCAGAGGCCGTGCATGTTGTTTTTCTTTTTATAACACATATACATATATATATATACACACACACACACACATAGATTTAAAAAAAAACTTATAGGGGACAACCATACTTTTTTTTAAATTATTATTATCATCATGCAGGTTTTTTTTTTTACTGTGACAGGGGAACCCATAGGAGCCCCAGTTACACAGGAAAACAGACCCCTGTAGTGACTCCTGTCACTGGCAGAGCAGATCTGGGTCTGTTAAGACCTAGCAGCTCTGCCATGCCGGGGTGCACCTACCGACCATGTGTCCACTAGGGGCACACTCACATAGTCCTGTATGACCATCGCCTCGTCCGTCACGGCTGAAGGCGATGTATGGACCATCTTCCTGGAGGAGTGATGGGTCACTGTGTTGAAAGACCTGCGGCCTGAAGTGACAACACAGCTTGATCTCGCGATTGAAGCGGAGATCACGCTGGGCTGGGAAGAGGAGGGCTGTATGAGACTGATCGGACAGCGTCATACAGAAAATATGACACCGCCCACAGAGAAAACGAAGAGTTACCTCCCATTTGGCAAGTATAGCCACATTAGCATATTTAGAAAAACCTTTTCATAACCTTGAAAATTAAAAACGGTTTAGAACCCAATTCACACTGTAGTTATCAGCATCATAGCGCGCCTATTAGATTAGTTAGGAGATGGGGAATTACAAGACTAGTGACAGAGCCCCTTTAAGGGTTTTCATTTGCACCTGATTGGCGCCTGATGAACGCACGCCCAGGTCAATGTGCCGTAAATTTATGTAGTGTAGTCTTTAACAGGTTAAAGCCAATGGGATCCGTCAGACTCCTGCAGATTACACAGTTCTGCCTGCCAAAAATAACAGCTAACTGAAGCCAACTCCTGGCATCAGCCATTAAAAGAATCCTATTAAAAACAATGGGGACTTCATGGAAATTTTTCTCTACGTTTTTACGTAAAAATAACATAGAGTAAAACGCAAGCGTCACGCGGAAATCCTGAAATAGTTGCGGTTGGTGCTGGTGCATGTAAGTCGCACGAGGGTTTAAACTGGAGCGGTCACGCTCCAAAAAGTTTATAATGTAGCTCCAGCCTACAAGTGTGGTCGTACTTAGTGGGGGTGACTATGCTCGCCGCCTCACCACTACTACTGTACAGCAAAAACTGGAGTATTTCGTGTATTGGTAGGAGAATGGACATGATTTTCATTTATTACATCCAGATTTCAGGTACGTGTGGTCAATACAATACAAGTCTTTTGTGTCTAACATTTAATGGCAGGAGTAGGATATTGACAGAAGACGTCAATAATGGGGCCCAAGAGACCCGTTGGGGATGAGTGGTTTGCTATTATGCCTTTCTTGTTATATGCTGAATAGTTGGTCTCGAATATTCCTCCTGCTTTCACTAACAGTTACATTATATCTAGAATTTTAATGTCTTGGGACCCTCTAAGAGGTCTTTACATGAACATTAATGATTAGTGATCTAGAATAGGGAGCGCGGTTCCCAGAGGCCTCGCCTTGACAGCTGCTGATGGATTGGGAGCAGCGGAAGCACGGGGGCACTATAGGTCTATTTAGGTGGAAGTGCTCGCATGAAGTAGTTGTCACAAGTTTATAGTTCATTGTGTGATTTCAAGGTCTACGATTTGCTGAACCCTTTTAGGCCTTGTTCACACAGCGCTCAAAAAAACATGACGTGTAAACACAGTACAGGCGTTTGATGCCTTCTCGTTGCTTTTTTTGACGTGTTTTGTGCGTGTTTTTGACGCAGCTGCCCTTCCTCTAGCTTATAGAGAGGTGGTCACAATTGGGGCCACCCGATATTGGTTAACATTACAAGGCGATAATATGGTCCTGTAATCTACAATGATCGCAACGTGCAAAAAACGTGCCATGTAAAATCACCATGGCCTATTGGTACATTCTGTAAAGGTGCAGTAAAGGGGTATTGCTGCAGAGCCTGATAGAACACTTTAAGGCTAGATTCACACGAGCGTGGGGAAACTCAGACGTGATAAACGTGAAGTTTTTCATGTCTGAGGTGCCCCAGTGCGGGTTCTGTTTTCATGGATCCCCATAGATTTGAGTCTATGGGGGGATCCGTGAAAACGGAACAAAATAGGACATGTTCTATTTTTTATCGGACCCTTCACATGGTCCACTGATACAACAGCCGTGTGAACAGCCCCATTGAATTACATAGGTCCGTGTGACTGTCCACTGTGTTATATCAAGTCCTGAGTCAGCGCAGTGTCTAGCAGTACATTTCCCAGCACTTCATGCTTCCCTCTGCTGACAAGCTTTATGGAAACGCTGATTTCATTTTCCAGCAGGACTTGGCACCTGCCCACACTGCCAAAAGTACCAATACCTGGTGTAATAACCACAATATCACTGCACAAACTCGCCTGACCTAAACCCCATAGAGAATCTATAGGGTATTGTGAAGAGGAAGATGAGACACCAGACCCAGCAATGCAGATGAGCTGAAGGCCGCTAACAAAGCAACCTGGGCTTCCATAACACCTCAGCAGTGCCACAGGCTGATCGCCTCCATGCCACGCCGCATTGATACCACCTCAGCAGTGCCACAGGCTGATCGTCTCCATGCCACGCCACATTGATAACCCCTCAGCAGTGCCACAGGCTGATCACCTCCATTCCACGCGGCATTAATAACCGGTCAGCAGTGCCACAGGCTGATCGCCTCCATGCCACGCTGCATTGATACCACCTCAGCAGTGCCACAGGTTGATCGTCTCCATGCCACACCGCATTGTTAACCCCTCAGCAGTGACACAGGCTGATCACCTCCATGCCACGCCACATTAATAACCACTCAGCAGTGCCACAGGCTGATCGTCTCCATGCCACACCGCATTGTTAACCCCTCAGCAGTGCCACAGGCTGATCGCCTCCATGCCACGCCGCATTGATAACACCTCAGCAGTGCCACAAGCTGATCGCCTCCATGCCACGCTGCATTGATACCACCTCAGCAGTGCCACAGGTTGATCGTCTCCATGCCACACCGCATTGTTAACCCCTCAGCAGTGACACAGGCTGATCACCTCCATGCCACGCCACATTAATAACCACTCAGCAGTGCCACAGGCTGATCGTCTCCATGCCACACCGCATTGTTAACCCCTCAGCAGTGCCACAGGCTGATCGCCTCCATGCCACGCCACATTGATAACCCCTCAGCAGTGCCACAGGCTGATCGCCTCCATGCCACGCAGCATTGATAACAGTGCCACAGGCTGATCGCCTCCATGCCACGCAGCATTGATACCACCTCAGCAGTGCCACAGGCTGATCGCCTCCATGCCACGCAGCATTGATAACCCCTCAGCAGTGCCACGGGCTGATCACCTCCATGCCACGCCGCATTGATAACACCTCAGCAGTGCCACAGGCTGATCACCTCCATGCCACGCAGCATTGATACCACCTCAGCAGTGCCACAGGCTGATTGCCTCCATGCCACGCCGCATTGATAACTCCTCAGCAGTACCACGGGCTGATCGCCTCCATGCCACGCCGCATTGATAACATCTCAGCAGTGCCACAGGCTGATCGCCTCCATGGCACGCCGCATTGATGCAGTATATCATGCAGAGTCGGAGCCCCGACCAAGTATTAAGGGCAGATGCTGGACAGACTTTTCAGTAGGACAACATTTCGGTATTAAAAATAATTTTTGAAATTGGGCTTATATAATATTCTCATTTTCTGAGACAGTAAATTTGGGGTTTTCATTAACGGTTACCGATAATCATCAACATTACAAGAAAACAATGCTGGAAATAGATCACTCTGTGTGTAATGAATCTATAGAATATGAGTTTCACTTTTTGAACTTGCCTGACGAAGGGGCCTTTGTGCTCTGAAAGCCGCATATAGAACTTCTATGCTTAGCCAATAAAGGTATCGTACCTTCTATACTTTTGTCTGTTTTGACACAGAAGTATTTAACATTGCATCTTGTTTCTGGCTAACACGGTACAACACTATTTTTTACTGAATTGAATTACTGAAATAAATTAGCTTTTTGAAGATATTCTAATTAATTGAGAAGGACTAGTACATATATTTATATATATATATATATATCAGAGGTGCCCCATGCACACGACCGTAGATTCCATCAATCCGTAAATACTGTCCGTAGTAATTTATAGTCATTCGTAAATCATCCGCATATACGGAACGTTGCCCGTAAATATGGTCTGTAGTGCATCCGTATTTACGGATCCGCAAAAATAAAACCACAAATGATATGCTACATCTGAAAACTTGGCGTCGCCTAGTAACGCTTTCGTAATTACGGAAGCGCCCATAGACTTCTAAGGGGAGTTCGTGCTGTAATTATGAACAAAAAAAGGACATGTTCTATAATTCCTATGGCCCGGACACCCATCCGTAAAAATATGGAAAGGTGTCCGTAGCCCATAGAATTAAGTGGACCGTAAGTATGGATGAAAAATATGGACGTGTGCATGGGCGTTACAGGTGGGTGTCCGTGCCGTAGAAATGATAGAACATGTCCTTTTTTTGTCCATAATTCCGTCACGGATTCCCCATAGAAGTTGCCTGGACCCATAGCCGTCCGTAATTACAGAAGCTTTGCTAGGCGGCGGCAGGTTTTCAGATGTTGCATATCATTTGCGGTTTTCTTATTCTTTTTGAGGATCCCTAAATACGGATGACCTACGGACCGTATTTACGGGCACCCTTCCGTATGAAGGAAACCGTTCCGTATATGCGGATGATTTAGGGATGACTATAAATTACTACGGATCTGTATTTAGGGACAGTATTTACGGATGGATGAAAAATACAGCCGTGTACATGGGGCCTAAATGTATGGCCACCTATAGACGGGTTGTCTTGTTTTCGAGAAGGGGTTGTTGGAAAGGTGACCTTTTATTGTAGCAGGAATAAAATTTTTAATATGTTGTGTCCAAGTGCCCCCTAGTGGACTGATACCTAAAGAAGTTCCGTGTAAAACAAAGGTTTCTGAGATTTGCTATAAATAACAGTGGCGTAGCTATAGGGGGTGCAGAGGTGGCTGGAACAATCGCCCTTGAGGAGCCCCAAAAACTGGCAATCCCATAAATAATGAACTGTTGGTTGTCCATCTGGGCCCCAAAGCTTCAAGCTACAATGACAGCATTTTTCTAGAGCTCATAGTTGCATTAAATGTGTTTCCTATTAGTTTACCATGGCTCTTAGGGGTTGTTCACACTGAGTATTTTGGCGCTGTTTTTGACACGGAAACCGCGCCAAAAAAACTCCCTAAATCGCCTGCCATTGGTTTCAAGCGACATGCCCTATCTTCGGGCGTTTCCGTCTCTGACCTCCCATTGACGTCAATGGGAGGCAGAGAAAGTGGTTTTCGTCGGCGATTCACAGGGAGCAAGAAGAAATTATGGGGAAGCAGTGCTCGTACGAGCGCTGCGGCCCCTTCAAAACAGCTTCAAAACAGCTGATAGGCGGGGGTCCTGAAAGTCGGACCCTGACCCATCAGCTATTGATGGCCTATCCTGAGGGTAGGCCATCAATTTTTATGTAGTGCACTCGATATCTTACTGTAGAATTTAATGTGTTTAACCCCTTAACGACATGTGCCGTATGGGTACGCCATGGAAAGCCATGACTTCCCGCAAATTGCCGTACCCATACACCAAATGTTTGGCACCGGCTCAGAAGCTGAGCCGGTGAAATCATCGCCGGATGTCAGCTGTATCTTACAGCTGACATCTGGCTGTAACGGCGGAGACCGAAATTAGCTTCGATCCCCGCCGTTAACCCCTTAAGTGCAGCGCTAAAACGCGAGTGCTGCACTTAAGGTGTTTGCAGCTCATCGGAACCCCAGCAATGAAATTGCCGGGGTTCCGGTGGCTGCAATGGCAACTAATACTGCCTAGCACCGAAGTCGGTCAAGATCCGCCGGCGGTGGAGCCTGATCGGTTTCCGTAACCGTGGGCACGATGTTACAGCTGACATCCACCTGTAACGTCAGGAACCGGAGCTAGCTCCGATCCCTGCCATTAACCCCTTCGATGCAGCAATCGAAAGCGATTGCTGCATCGTAGCGGTTACTAGCAGATTGCCAGCCCTGACAGGCAATCAGGACTGGCGACTGCTGGAAGCCGATTAGGCCCTGCCGGGAGGCGAAGCCTAGTCGGCTTGCTGTCAGTGAATAACTGACAGATCTAATATATTGCACTACGTAGGTAGTGCAATGAATTAGAAGAAAAAAAAAATCTGACAGCTCGACCTTCAAGTCCCCTAGTGGGACTTGAGAAAAAGTGTAAAAAAACAGTATAAAAAAGTGAAAAAAATAAAAAAGTTTGAAAACAATAAAAGTTTCAAGTAATAAAATAAAACACAATCCCCCCTTTTACTCTTATCAAGTCCTTCATTATTGGAAAAAAAATATAAACCATACGTATTTGGTATCACCGTGACCGTTACGACCTGAGGTATCAAAATATTATATTATTTATTGCACGCGGTGAACAGCGTAAAAAAAAACGTAAAAAACTATACCAGAGTTTCTGTTTTTTGGTCACTTTGCCCTACATATACAGAAATAAAATGTGATCAAAAAGTTGCACGTATCTAAAAATGGTACCTATAAAAACTATAGCTCGTCTCGCAAAAAACAAGCCCTCATACACCTCCGTCGACAAAAAAATTAAAAAGTTATGGTTCTCACAACTTGGCGACAGAAAAAATACATTCTTTTTACAAAAGTAGTTTTATTGTGCAAAAAGTTGTAAAACATAAAAAAGTTCTATAAATTAGGTATCGCCGGAATCTGACTGACCTGCAGAATAACATGTAACATGTAATTTATAACGCGTGGTGAACGCTGTATAAAAAAAACTAAATAAAACTTTGCGGTTTTTTGTTTATCTGACCTCCCAAAAAATTGGCTAAAAGGTGATCAAAAAGTCGCAAGTACCCCAAAATGGTACCAATAATCGCTACAGCTCGTCCCGCAAAAAAAAATCCCCCATACCACTACGTCTATGAAAAAATAAAATTAGTTATGGCTCCAATAAGTCAAGAAATAAAAAATATGCAGTTGTGCCGGCCCGAGGGGAACATTTCTTCTGTTTCAAGATGCGATTTATCAAGGACCTAAAATTAGGGAACCAGGAAGGGGAGGGCCCAAACATATCCGCTGGAAGCGACGGTGCCCGTATTATACCAGGACAACACTTTCCCAGCAAAATTCCCCAAACTGCAAAGGTGCGGAGTGTGGACCAAAAGGGGGATAAGAAAGGACGCCATATATCAGTGCGACACCGGCCTGTGCAGAAAGGATTGCTTCACAGCGTAACACTCATCTATGGATCATTTTATTGTTTACCCCATTATTATACCACCTGACTATGCCCCTGATGTACTCTGCCCAGCTTACATGTACCCCCACATTATAAACTTAAACACCAGCAATACTCAAACAAAACTACTACCAAGCAATATCCGCTCTCCAAAAGCCAAATGGCGCTCCCTCCGCTCTGAACCCTACAGTGTGCCCAAACAGCAGTTTCCTTCCACATATATGGCATCGTCATACCCGGGAGAACCCTTTTAACAATTTTTGGGGTGTGTGTCTCCAGTGGCACAAGCTGGGCATGACATATTTGCCACTGAAATGCCACATCTAGGGAAAAATCTAAAATGTTAATTTGCACCATCCGCAGCGCATTCATTTATGGAAAAGACCTGTGGGGTGAAAATGCGCACTACACCCCTTAATAAATGCCTTGAGGGGTGTAGTTTTCAAATGGGGTCACTTCTCAGGGGTATCTTTTTATTATTTCACATCAGAGCCTCTGCAATTGTGAACCAATACTTTGTAAATCGCCAAATTAGGCCTCAATTTCGCATGGTGCTCTTTCACTCCTGAGCCTGGTCGAACGTCCAGGCAAAAGATTAGGGCCACTTGTAGGGTGTTTCTAAAACCGGGAAACACTGCATAATAATTGGAGAGCTGTCTTCTTATGGTAGCACAAGCTGGGCACCCCATATTGGCATATCTATGAAAAAAATCCCATTTTCACTCTGCAACATCGAGTGCACACTAATTTCTACAAAACACCTGCAGGGTTAACATGCTTACTACACCACTAGGTAAATGCATTGAGGGGGTGTAGTTTCCAAAATGGGGTCACTTCTGGGGGGTTTCCACTGTTTTGGTCCCACAAGCGCCCAGAAACCAATCCAGCAAAATCTGCACTCCAAATGGCGTTCCTTCCCTTCTGAGCCCTGCCGTGTGCCCAAACAGCAGTTTATGACCACATATGGGGTATTGCAGTACTTGGGAGAAATAGCTTTACAAATGTTGCATTCTTTTTTTCCTTTATTTGTTTGAGAAAATGAAAAATTTTGCGCTAAAGCTACGTCTTTTTGAAGAAAAAGGATGGTTTTTAATTTCACTGCCCAATTCTAATAAATTCTATGAAATACCTATGGGGTCTAAATACTTACTACACCCCTAGATGAATTCCTCAAGGGGTATAGTTTCCTAAATGGGGTCACTTTTTGGCATTTTCATTGTTTTGTCCCCTCAGGGGCTTTGCAAATACAACATGGACTCCACAAACCATTCCTGCTAAATGTGATCTCCAAAAGCCAAATAGCGCTCTTTCCATTCTAAGCCCTGCCGTGTGTCCAAACAGCTGTTTATTAACACATGAGGGGTATTGTTTTACTCGGGAGAAATTGCTTTACAAATTTTGTGCTGCTTTTTCTCCTTCAGTCTTTGTGGAAATGAGAAAAAATTAGCTAAACCTACATTTTCTTTGAAAAAAATTTTGATTTTAATTTTCATGGCCTATTTCCAATAATTTCTGCAAAAAACCTGTGGGGTCAAAACGCTCACTATACCCCTAGATCATTTGCTTTGTGTAGTTTCCCAAATGGGGTCACTTTTGGGGGATTTCCACTGTTTTGGCACCGCAAGAGCCCTTCAAACCTGACATGGTGCCTAAAATATATTGTAATAAAAATAAGGCCCCAAAATCCACTAGGCGCTCCTTTGCTTCTGAGGCCGGTGCTTCAGTCCAGTAGCACGCTACGGCCACATGTGGGATATTTCTAAAAACTGCAGAACATGGGCAATAAATATTGAGTTGCATTTCTCTGGTAAAACTTCCTGTTTTACAAAAAAAAAATGGATTAAAAATTAATTTCTGCAAAAAAATATGAAATTTGTAAATTTCACCTCTACTTTGCTTTAATTCCTGTGAAAAGTCTAAAGGGTTAAGAAATGTTCTAAATGCTGTTTTGAGTACTTTGAGGGGTGAAGTTTTTAAAATGGGGTGACTTTTTGGGGGTTTCTAATATATAAGGCCCTCAAAGCCACTTCACAACTGAACTGGCCCCTGTAAAAATAGCCTTTTGACATTTTCTTGAAAATGTGAGAAATTGCTGCTAAAGTTCAAAGCCTTGTAACGTCCTAGAAAAATAAAAGGATGTTTAAATGCACATTTTTGAAATTTTTCGCTAAATTTTGGTGTTTTTCACAATTAAATACTGAACATATCGAGCAAATTTTGCCAGTAACATAAAGTCTAATGTGTCACAAGAAAAGAATCGCTTGGATAGGTAAAAGCATTCCAACGTTATTACCACATAAAGTGAAACATGTCAGATTTGAAAAATGAGGCTCTGTCAGAAAGGTCAAAAGTGGCCAAAGAGGGAAGGGGTTAATGGCAGCACTAAAAAAAATGCATCAAAAAGAATTGCAAAAAAAAGCCATTAAAAACGCCATGAAAATTGCACAAAAACACAGCAAAAGCTGTGTGTGAATCCAGCCTTATAGAAAAGCCTATGGAGAAGAAAAATATCATACCTAGGGCACGCCACTGACCACAAATACAGCACAAACCAGAACGCTGTGTATGTCGGCTTTCTTATATTTTACCATAGAGCCTGGAGTCCCACGGGTTGGATATGCTGCGTAAAACTACGCAGCGTACCCAACCTAGAACCCGCAGCACATTCCATCCGAAAAACCACGCCACATTGTGGTGCAGTTTTTTGGGCGGAATTTCCGCTGCAGAAAGCAGTGATAGGAAAAGAAAAAAAGGTTCATACTTACCCCGGCCGCAGTCATGCTTCCCTCCGTTGACGTGCAGTCTGGCCTCCCAGGATGATACTGCAGCCCATGTGACCGCTGCAGCCTGTGATTGGCTGCAGCAGGGACATGGGATGAAAGGTCATCCCAGAAGGCCGGTATGGAAGAAGAACAGAACAAAGTGTTGTTATAACAACGCCCAGATTGTATGAAAAGCTTTTTTTTCAGACTTGCGATTTTTTTGCAGCAGAATCGCTGTGATTCTGCCGCAAAAGTCGCAACACTTGGCTATTTGTTGCAGGTTTTACATCCCCATTGAATTCAATGGGGAAAACCCGCAGCAGAAAGACAGGGAAAATGCTGCATAAATTGACATGCTGCGTTTTCAAAATCTGCACCGCAGGATTGAACATTTGCACTGTGTTTTTTTCCGCAGCGTGGGCATGAGATTTTCTAAATCTCAATAACTTTCCACACAGAATTCCATTGCTAAAATTCCGCAGCGTTTACGCTACGTGGGTACCCGGCCTAATAGTGACCATAGTCACCAGCTGTCCAAGAAGGAGATGGATGAATAGAACTTTAACAACTTTACAAAAGAAGAATGACTCAAATGCTTTTAGAGAAAAAAAAAATGTTTAGGCTTGTTTCAGTTTTGTGAACACAGCCTAAACATCCACATGCTGTACAGTCATTGTAATGTTTGGTAATGATCCCATATTTGAGTAAGCTTTTTTTTCAGTGCATGTAGACTTGAATACTAGGTTCAATTCAGTACCACATACAGTCTATGACCTGAATGACCTGTTGCATTGCATAGTCTTTTTTGGTATAACCTCCCACAACTCTCAAACTTATTTCATCTCCTCATATTACTGTAAGGAGCACCTATGAAGCTGCGGTCTGCACTTCTGATGTTACCTGTGAGCTTTAAGACCTATTCTTTACTATCAGAGGTCAAAACAGAACGTTGTGTCCTAACATTGTTGTTTTACAAAACAAAAAAAACACTGCTACGGCTATGTTCACATTTGCATTGGAGGCTCTGTCGCAGATTCCATAAAATTTTCTGGTAAAAATAGTGGTCCATGCATCGCTATTTTTCCAGTCAATCGTATCAACGAAAATTTGCTAGGAAAACGTAGATTCAATTTTTAACAGGATACGACAAGTTGTGAAGGGAACCCCAAAAAAATAATCATTTGTCTTTCAATTCCAGTAGCAATAACAATGGAGATTTTATCCCCCGGAAAGACAGGACAGGTGGTATCAATTAATCTTTATAATTAAAGAAGCACCCTATATATAAGGGTAGCGGATGCTCCGCAGCCAAACTCTGAGCCAACGAGCTGTTTTACTGCAAATCGGCACATTTTTTTAAATAAATTTTTTCGTTTATCCTGCAAATTCACACGGACATTAACAATCATTTAAAAACCACGCCGATTTGCATCAAAACCGCATGTCATCTCAGTGTTTGGCCGCATGGCAAGTTGTACATGTGTCCCTACCCTAAAGGTCCTCTTACATTTCTAACCAGGGAATATTGTTATGGATAAAGGATTTTGTTCAGGACTCTCTCACGGAAATGAAGAAATCTCTCTTCTCATCATGAATGAGACGTTTCAGGGGAACCATGTTGATCCCGGTAGACCAGTGGAGGAAGCTACGTCCTCTCCCAGAGGATCGGATATTGGAGAACAGTTTTGAATTATTGATGAAGTTAATACATCTTCTGGGAATTGTAGTTGAAACTAGCGGATCAATATTTCTCCTTTAGAGATGTCTCGATCATTTAAGACAATATGTTTGGATGAATATGTGCAGTCTGCTGCCAGTGGGGAAGATGGTTTCCTAAGAAGGTAGACACAGAAGTAAAGAATCTAACCAGCCTGCGGGCACCGGATGTTATGGTCTATTATGTGATGTATGGAGCCGGGAGCAGTTGGCTCCGTACATAGCATAGTGGCCGTGCTGCTGAACTGCAGCTCTGCTCCTATTCACTTGAATACTGCAGCTCGGCCGCTACTCAGTGGCCGGAGCCAACTGCTGCCGGCATGTACGTCCGGTGCTCGGAGGCAGCCGGAGCGGCTTAACGGTGCGGGGTCTGGGTGTCGGACCCCCCACAGGTCATATACTGATGACCTATCTGGTGGATAGGTCATCAGTTGTCCAGTAGTGGACAACCCCTTTATGGGTTTCTTAAATCTCTTAGGTACACGAGGCGGCTAGATAGCAGCAGGTCGATTAGGCCACGTTCAGACATGGTGGATTTGTTATTAATTTGTGCACCAAAAAATCTGCACTATGGTACAATACATGTATTCAAAATCTCTTTCACATGTAGTGAAATAAATCTACGGAAATTTGAGGTTTTCTAATTCACGGCACGTCTATTGTGTTAAAGAATTCACGCAGATTTTGGATGAGGGGATTACCAAAATGAACATATGGAAAAGAGGTTTGTTGGCTTACCTGCCAGGTGTTACTATACTAAAAAAAAGGACCTCGGTTATGTTACGTAAAATGGCGCCAAACCACTGCAGTAAAGGGTGAAGACCACCCTGGATCCTCTGTATTTTCTTGTCTCGGCACCACCTATACTTAGCAAGATTTTCACATACACTATTCTATAAGCGATATAAATGGTAAAGCAACGGATCAGGTTCTGGAAATACAACATAGATTTAAATATAAAATAAATAACCTAAAGTGCATTGGAAAAAATAAAGGTCTCTTTTCCTTTAATGTTATAGCGTGGAAACTGAGCTGCAGGATAACAGAGGAATTCAGAGTGTGAATGATGCCATGTGTTTGCTTTGTGCATTAAGTCTTGGTTAATCTGTGTAAGTTTTATCAGTTCTTTTCATGTTTCAGATTCAAAATGGGGCTGACTGCCTAGATAACACAAAGTCATTGTATAGTCAGACATTATAGCACGCACAAAGCTCCGCTCACCGGCAGCATTGAGAATATTACATACATAAGGTACATCACAGTGAGCAAAACAGAAGAAACCCTGGACATTAGGCCCTGTTCACACAGAGTTTTTTTGCAGGCAGAAAAATCTGCCTCAAAATTCCGCCTGCACGCCGCCTTTTTCCGCTGGGTTTTTTTCAGCCGCGGCCGAAAAAGGCAGCGAAAGACGCTTTCTCTACCTCCCAGTGATGTCAATGGGAGGTCAGAGACGGAAAACGCCCGAAGAAAGGGCATGACGCTTCTTTTTCCCGCGAGCGTTTTTTCCGCTCGCGGGGAAAAAAAAGCCTCCACCTCCCATTGAAATCAATGAGAGGCGATTTTGGAATTTTTTTTGGCCGCGGTTTCCACGAACTCTGTGTGAACAGGGCATAAGCAGATAACAGGGCACATTTACGAACATCTTGCCAGGGGGGCTGAATAAAAAGTCTATGAGCCTTACACCAATTACTTGGCTTTCCGAGAAAAGCCGATAAGAAATGAAGCGGCTCAGCGCTCACCCGAGTGCTTGTGCCGCTTCGTTTTAGCAATCGGTGGGGGTCTCAATGCTCAGGCTGCATTTATGGGTTCCATCAGACCTTTCTGTCATTCTGTCAGGGGAACCCTGACCAGGTTTCCGTTTGCATCACCATTGGTTTCAATGGTGACGGATCCGTTGCAAATGGTTTCTGTTTGTCTCCGTTGTGCAAGGGTTCCGTCGTTTTGACGGAATCTATACCGTAGTCGACTGCGCTATTCATTCCGTCAAAACGACGGAACCCTTAAACAACGGTGACAAACGGAAGCCATTGGCACCGGATCATTGCGGTTTTTGTTGGTTTTTTCATCAGTGGCATTTTTTTCAAAACGCAGCTTGCTGTAGGTATGGCATTTTTATGGCGTTTTTTTCCCCATTGGCATCTCTAGGATTTGAAAAACAGCAGAAAAAAAACATGTTATAAATGTTATGAATAGAAAGAAAAGGACACAAAATACTATGTGTGAAGGAAGCCTAAAAGGAATCAAACTAAAAAGCTACGCAAGTATAAAAATAAAATAAACTACAAAAAAATGACTGATAAATCTGCCCCGAATTCTTCTCATGCCTTTTCCATTGCATCTTAACAAACGAGACTAAATTTAGATTCGCCTGCTTCAAACAAACCCTTGTCATATGATCTTTTAGGATATTTTGGGAATTGGAAATAATATATGCTGCTGTATTTAAAGGGTGCCTCCAGATACAGAAAACCTATCAACGTCAAAGAGACATCTCAAAAGTTTTCGTTGCTGGAGTTCTGGCCTGTGAGACCCCCACCACTTGCTAGAACGAAATTTCTAAACTACGACGCAGTAGACAGTGTTCATCTGAACTTGCATTATAGACTATTGCCCACATAATGCTACGTGTCCCACGGCCGTTGTGCCACTCGGGCTGTTTTTGACGGCATCCGAGTGGCACCCGATAGTCTTCACGGACCCATTCACTTTAGCGGGTGAATCGGGTCTGTGAAAAATGGTCCGAGTCTCTGATCCGAGGAAAGATAGAACATGTCCTATCTTTCCTCAGATCACTGACGGGACTTGGACGACACACACGGTCGTGTGCATGAGACGTAAACACATTTGTTTTACCGAACAGTAGTTGTCTCCAAGCCCTGACCCCCGCTGTTGACTTCCGACATGTCTCTATTAGTCATAAGCGGCCCTGATTTTGTTTGATCCGACGGGATTCATCAGGAGCCGGACCCTGCTGGTTGAAACAGGTAAACTGGATTTTACAGCAGAATCAACCACATCAGAGTGCCCTTTCCACATGGCTGTCAAATCTGTAGTGATTGGCTCATTTATACGGGCCAATAATCTGCTATTCTTGTGAACACTGATTATTGGCCAGTGTAAACAGGGCAGCGATCAGCCGACAAGCAAATGCTCGTTTGTCAGTTGATCGTATCGATTGTGCAGCCTATAAAGTCATATTAAAGGGGTTATGTGGAGTGTAGTCCCTGCGGTATGTGGTACACTCGCTAATATACGTTTCGGTCCCTGTCATACAGATTCTGTGATTTTTCATAGATGTTTATAGCGCTGCCGGGGGACCGGAAGTCTAGTGGCACAGTCTTCTTTGATGATACGACTCTTCGTCACGTGACCGGCCCCGTTGAACTCTACGTACAAGCAGGAGCAGTAATACAGAGATTACATAGAGTACAACAGGATCGGTCACGTGATGAAGAGTCGTATCGTCCTCAAAGAAGCCTGCGCCACTAGACTTCCGGTCCCCCGGCAGAGCTATAAAAATCTATGAAAATCTCAGTGACTACACTGATAATAATTTTTGGTCCCCACATAACCCCTTTAACAATTTTTCGTCCCCATGCAGAAAGCATTGGCTTGTGTAAAAGGGCCTGTTAACTAGCACCGATCCACTTGTTATACTGTCAATCGACACTCGTTACGGGCAGAAATATGCTCGTGTGAATCAGCCTTTACACTGACTATTTTGGCGTATGTTTGCCCCATAGACCCTTACGAGAATGTTACACCATTGTTGGAAAAAAAAAAAGGTGAGGCTAAGGCTACATTCACACGAGCGTATAAAATTCGCATAAATCTGTCCGTGTGCGTTGCGTAGAGCATCAGTGTGCTTTTGCGAGTTTTTCACGCACCCGCATGCAACTATTTTTTTTAATGTAATTGATGTGCAAAACATGGACAGCACACGGATGTCGTCCGTGTGCGGTCCGTGGTTTTCACGTACCCGTTGACTTTAATGGGCGACTAGGTGCGTGAAAACCAATATAGGACATGCAGTGAGTTTCACGCAGCGGACACTCGCTGCGTGAAAACTCACACGTGTGAATAGCCCCAAATAGAAATCAATGGGACCGTGTGCTGTGCGTTGTTCCAACACAGAGCACATGGATGAGATACACGCTCACGTGAATAGTTGTATAACAAGGCAAATTTATTAAAGACGTGTTAATTTTTGGCATACAGGTGGCATGAGGTGGCATAAAGAAGAGAAATTTGTCTAACATGCCTAGAAAATTGTGCCAAATTTTGCTGACCCATTCATGCATCCTACGACATCTCCCCCATTGTTAGTCACAGAACCTCCACAATCACCTACCTAATATGCCAACGCTCAGCATTGAAGTGGGTTATGAAAAGTATATTGTACTTCTAATATAAATGTCATGTGGTAATAGAAGCAGGCGTTCGCTGTTCTGTCAGTGCCCGCAGCTACAGCTTTATATCCCCTCAGACACAAATAGTCATGTGTTCGGCAAATAAGCAGAAACATTGTCGTTTAACGCAATAACCCGGCGGGGCACATCAAAGACCAAAGGGTCAGCAATTGTTAAAGGGGATGATTCCTGGTATCACGGACCAGCTGATGCCCCTCAGGTTTGTTTTTTCCATGAGTTGCCACCGTGGCTGTGCTGCTTGGTGATATGATGCAAACGTGCCAACAATCCCCTAAACCGAACGGCAGTTTCTCATGATTGGCATTTATAATTATCGATGAGCAAATTTATTTTTTCAATTCAATTCGAGATTCACTGTTGGCAAATTTATGAGAATAATAATTGAATGGATTCTATGGACCAGCAACATAGAAATTCAGACAAATTGGTCTATCTTGCTCCGTAACTACTTCCTTAGGCCCCATGCACACAAACAATTAAGGACCCATTCATTTCTATTGACCACGGACAACTTCTCGCATATTTGCGGGAGGGTGTCCGGGCCATAGAAAGCCTTCGCAAAATATAGGACATGTCCTATCTTTTGCATTTTACGGACCGTGCTCCCATACTTTATATGGGAGCACGGGCCCGAAAATGCGGGTGTCTGTCCACGGCCACCAGTGCCCGTAATCTCGGACCATGATTAGGGCCACGGCCGTGTGCATGAGGCCTTAGCTTTTTTTGACACTCCTCCATATTGCAATTCTTTTTTTGCTGGGTGGTTGCCATTGGTCCTGAAACTTCCTGAACAGAGCTGCAGTTTCTGGATAAAAAGCTCCATTTACATCTAAAAAGGGGAAGTTTGTCAAGCATCTATTTAAAGATCATATTGACAGACTAATATTAGACTACAATATTATCCCCAGGATTAACACCGTCTCACAAATTGTTAATGCAAATCTTATTTGCCTGTTCGCTATGAGGAAGTGAGTAGAACTTTAGAGCTGACGGTTGCAGTGGGATTTACTGTGCTTAGATTGTGACGTGCATAAGATAAGAAAGGACATCCTACCAAGTCCTACTCATCCTACCCAGTCCTACTCATCCTACCAAGTCCCATCGAATCCTACTCATCCTACCAAGTCCTACCCAGTCCTACTCATCCTACCAAGTCCCACCGAATCCTACTCATCCTACCAAGTCCCACCGAATCCTACCAAGTCCTACCCAGTCTTACTCATCCTACCAAGTCCCACCGAATCCTACTCATACTACCAAGTACTACTTATCCTACCAAGTCATACCCAGTCCTACTTATCCTACCAAGTCCTATCCAATCCTACTCATCCTACCAAGTCCTACCCAATCCTACTCATCCTACCAAGTCCCATCGAATCCTACTCATCCTACCAAGTCCTACCCAGTCCTACTCATCCTACCAAGTCCCACCGAATCCTACTCATCCTACCAAGTCTTACCCAGTCTTACTCATCCTACCAAGTCCCACCGAATCCTACTCATCCTACAAAGTACTACTTATCCTACCAAGTCATACCCAGTCCTACTTATCCTACCAAGTCCTAGCCAATCCTACTCATCCTACTCATCCTACCAAGTCCTACTCATCCTACCAAGTCCTACCCAGTCCTACTTATCCTACCAAGTCCTACTCATCCAACCAAGTCCTACCCAGTGCTACTCATCCTACCAAGTCCTACCCAATCCTACTCATCCTACCAAGTCCTACCCAGTCCTACTCAATCCTACTCATCCTACCAAGTCCTACTCATCCTACCCAGTCCTACTCATCATACCAAGTCCTACCCAGTCCTACTCATCCTACCAAGTCCTACCCAATCCTACCAAGTCCTACCTGGTCCTACTCATCCTACCCAGTCCTACTGATCCTACCAAGTCCTACCCAATCCTACCCAGTCCTACTCATCCTACCCAGTCCTAGTCATCCTACCAAGTCCTACCCAGTCCTACTCATCCTACCCAGTCCTACTCAGTCACACCCAGTCCTACTCAGAGCTGTAGTTCGGCTATCCTTCAACCCGGGCAAAGATTTAGGTGTGGTGCCCCCTCCACTTACACACACACCTAGAACTTAACTAACGTTATCCCCCTTCCCCCCTGAAATGCAATGGTCAGTACTTATATACCAGACCCCACAAAAAATATATACTGCAAACTAGAACCCAGAATTAATTCAGACATCAGATCAGACCTCAAAATGAATTTAGGCCCCTAAACAAAATCAGACCCCTAAATTAATTTCAGACCCCAGACTAGTCCCCTTTAAAATATTAAGACCTTAGGCCCCCTGAATATATTTCAGACCCCCTAAATAAATTTAGACCCCCTATATTAATATCAAATCCCAGACCAGACCCCTATATTAATATCAGACCCCTATAAAAATTAGACCCTGATATACATATTAGAACCCAGACCAGACAACCTAAATATATTCAGACCCCTTATATTAATTTAAGACCCCTTGATTTTACCCAGACCCCCAGATAAAAAAACAAACATTCAGACCGCAGTCCAGACCAGATCCCTATATTATTAGACCCCCACACCACACCCCTATATTAATATCAGACCCCTGTAATAATATCAGATCCCAGTCCAAACCCCCTAAATATATTCAGACCCCCTATATTAATATCAAATCCTAGACCAGACCCCTATATTAATATCAGACCCCAGTTCAGACCCCTATATACTTTTAAGACCCCAGACCAGACAACCTAAATACATTCAGACTACGACCCCCTGATTTAATACAGACCCCAGATCAGACAAAAAAAACATTCAGACCCCTAGATCAATATTAGACCCCAGACCACACCTCTATATTAATATCAGACCCCTGTAATAATATCAGATGACAGACAAAACCCCCTAAATATATTTGGACCCCCTATATTAATTTCAGACCCCAGGCCCCTCAACAAAACAGCGTCAGGACCCAGTGCAGCTGCACCGGGGGTGAGGAGGGTAAGTATATGGACTATTTTTTATTTATTTTAAATGTGGAGGGGGTGCCCTCTTCATTATACGCCCGGGTCAGGTGCCTGGTAGCCTCCCCGGCTACTCTCGTAGTCCTACATAGATTTAATCCGTCATTCATTGGACATGAAAGATGCCGGAGCACTGTCTAGTGAACGGCCGCTTATTATCATGTTGTTTTTACATCCAACATTCTGTGCCGAGATCAGACCTATGTAAAGAGATATCAAAAAATAATCACTTTGAACCTATTTCAATTTTTTATTTTTTATTGCAAGATGAAATGCTGATAAAAAAAAATTAGTTGTTTCTGTCCAGTCATATTTTTTCTGTCTTGTGAGTTTCCAAAATGACTTGCACATTAAGGCCTGGTTCACACTGAGTATTTTGGCGCTGTTTTTGTCGAGGAAACTGCACCAAAAAACGGCCGAAATTGCCTCCCTTTGATTTCAATGGGAGGCATAGGCCTTTTTTTCCCCCACGAACAGACACGAAGCGGCGGTGCGCTCACACGAGTGCTTCAGCTGCTTCATTCTAGCGATTGGTGGGGGTCTCAGTGCTCGGACCCCCACCAATCCAAACTTCTGACAGGTCACTATGATATGTCAGAAGTTTGTTGAACGTTTAGGTTCACTTTAAGGAACGAGCACTTCCTATGTATGGGATTATTTTATGACTGCAGGATGTTTACACTAAAGACCAAGCAACCAGTGAAATATGACAACAGGAGACGTGAGTAATTCAGGGTTACAGCTCAACCAGTTATCCCAGTTGCTACGACGCTTGTGTAATAGTGCCGCCTGCTCCCCTAACTGAAGCAATAATGTAATAGCCAATATGACGCCGATTATTTCAAAAGTGCAAGTAATGCGATACATTAAAGGGGTATTCCGGTTACAAGTTACCCCCTATCTGTAGGATAAGGGGTAACTTGCTGATCTGTGGGTGTCCGACAGCTGGGACCCCCATCGTTTAAGAGAACGAGGATCCCGCACCCCCTGTTTGAACGGAGCGGCAGGTCACTCCTGCGCACTGCCGCTCTATCCATTCTCTATGGCAATATATTATCATTCGGTTATTTCCGGCGCCGCCATAGAGAATGGAGAGGCAGTGCGCATAAGTGACCTACCGCTCCGTCCCGTTCTCGTAAATGGTGGGTGTCCCAGCTGTCGGACACCCGCCGATCAGCAAGTTACCCCTTATCCTACGGATAGGGGGTAACTTGCTGTAACCGGAATACCCCTTTAAGTTACATGTATTGTATGGGTAGAGTTTGTTAATGCCTTAGGCCTCATGCAGATGACCATCGTTTTTTACTGACTTCAAATACGGATTCGTGGTCATCCGCAAGCCGCATATCTGGCAGGCTGTCTGCAAATACGCTCCGTAGTGCATCCCTATTTACGGATCCACAGAAAAAAGGCTACAAATGATGTCACCAACATGTCCCAACCCCTTGAAAAAATCATATGATGCACATTTGTAGCCGTCCGCAATTTTGCACATGCCCATAGACTCAATGGACCAGTCCATGCCGCAATTGCGGACAGGAATAAGACACGTTCTATATTTTGCTGATCACTTCTACAACCCGGACACACATCCGTAAATATGCGGAAAAGTGTCCGTGGCCTATAGAAATGAATGGGTGCACAGATTATTCGTAATTACAGATCTGTAATTACGGATAAAAACTAGTCACGTGCATGAGGCCTAAGGTCCCCTGCACACGGCCGTGCTCGTAATCACGGTCCTTGATTACGGGCAGGGCCAGCCACGGACAGTCACCCGCGGGCCGTGCTCCCATTATAAAATAGGAGCACAGTTTGTAAAATTAAAAAACAGGACATGTCCTATTTTTTACGGATCATTTCTACGGCCCGGACACCTTCCCGTAAATAAACGGTCCTTAACTGTGGATCAAAATTACAGCCGTGTGCATGTGGCCTTAACGTGTACTTCTGGTTTATGTAAATATCGTCTGACGCGTGAAGGATCTATACGTTAGGAGAGTTGTGAGCTACTCAGGGGGTCACACGTAAGATGGATCCTGAGTGAGCGGAGAAGAAAGGGATCGTAAAAGGTATATAAATCTTCTCATTGCATCAGTGCGGGACTACTAGATAAAAAGTACAAGAACACAATGGAACGGCCATCAACGTCGCTCCAGAAATCTACAGGTTCAAAGCCGAAACTATCAGAACAGCGATAGGGCCCATTCCACTAACCTCCAACAGTTCTACTTTTTGACGTGCCTAAGTGATTATATAGGAGATACTGCACCCCCTCCTGTGAACTGGAAGAAAATTTGGGTACCCGCACACGGCGGATTTGTTGCAGATTTTCCAGCAGCTAATCCGCAGCAAAATCTGCACACGTTACTGTGTGTTACGTTCAGATTTTGCTGCGGATTTCACCCCTTCTACATTGAGAAGGGCAAAATCCACCGTGAACATCCGTAACAGGGTGAGAATGCTGCAGATTTGAAAATCCACAACAGGCTCTGATCTCCGCGTGGAAAATACTCAGCACCGGGCTGGAACTGTAATCTGCTGCAAATGGAAAAACCACAACATAACGTCCCGTGTGCGTCTTAGAAGTCTCCAAGGAGTTCTGTGACCGTATAAAAGGACAGGGCCGCAGGGTGAGGACAATTAGACCGGTCATAGAACTGAAAGGGACTCCTAATAATCGTAAAAATATATTGTTATACTTAATGTACAACATTCCATATTATACAAACTCCAACTGCTGCGGCGTCTCTTTTTGTGTGTCCACAAATCACGGCCAATTAGCAGGTTTTTCGCAGCAATTTTCAGAGAATTGTGGCAAAAATCACAATTTGACTGTTATGGCATGGTTGGGAATTTTGTTGCTTGCAAAATTGATTTCTTTCATAGGGAATAAGTGAAGTTGCATTTTCACGTGATTTGTCCCTGCCTTAATGTTGGCCTGATGAAGACGCTAGTCCAGCGTCGAAACGCGTAGCCTCAAACTGCCTTTATTGTTTTAAACCCAATAAATCCCATTTATCACCTCTTTGTCTGGACTTGAAATTGATGTTAGCAGCGCTGTACTTTGGTCCGCAATTTTTCTCCCTCCATGTCTGCCTTTATGTTGTTATGCAATTCAAGCATAAAATTTTTTTATAAGATATAACGATTGTAGTTCCACATAAAACCACTAGTTGGCAAATAGCTTTTTTTTTTTTTAATTCAACAATAAAATTCTATCTGTCTGGCTCATGTATGTATTTATTTATTTATATGGAAATACTCTGGCGCTATGCAAATCCCGAGTGGCGTATTTATTCCCTCCTCTCCGCCCTTCAGTCATTGTGATTGACCAGTTTCTATGGACCAGTTCTTAAAAATGACCGCGTAAAAAAAACGCCTCTTCAAAAGAAGTGCAACAGCTCCAAATACGTCCGTAAAAAAACGTTGCAAAAAAACGCAAGTTGCTTAAAAAAGGCTGCAAATCAGAGGTTATTTTCCCTTGAAATCACCTCCGTATTTTCAGCCGTTTTTTGTTAAGCGTGTGAACATAGCCTTATACAACGGGGACAAACGGAAACCATTTGCATGGGATCGGTCACCATAGAAATCAATGGTTATGCAAACAGAAACCTATGGTTAGTTTCAGTTTGGATTCCGTTCATGGGTTCCCCTGATGGAAAGCTCCGGCGGAACCCATGAACGGGGCCCCGACGCAGATGTGAACGAAGCCTTATAGGTCACTTTTATTCTGCCTCATGTTATTTAGGGACATATTGTGCAGATTTATACATTTATAGGGCGATTTCCATATATCTCGTATGTCACGGTCTCGCTCCTGAATCTATCTGACAAGCTGCAAAGTTGTATATAATGGTGTCCACCCTTGCTGCGAGTATGTGCAATGTAATATTTGCTCCAGGTAAACAGCATTAACCCCTCCTGCCAAGTTTCTGGAGTGCAATGAAATCAGAACGACCTAAAAAACCCACAATTCATCCTTGTAACAATTCTGTAGGGATCTAGTAATGTTTTCAGGGTACAGATTGGATCATTTTACTCGGCTATCATCACTAGTTCCATGATACCGGACTTAAATCTCCCTTAGCCCGGGTACCACATAGCGTAAATGTTGCGGAAATTCCGCCACGGAATTCTCAGCATTTACAGTAGCAGCAAAGTGGATGAGATTTAGAAAATGTCATGCCCACGTTGCGGAAAGTGTTCTGGGTGAATTTTTAAATTCCGCAGCAGGTCAATTTTAATTTTTTGTTCAATGGCGAGCAGAAATTCCGCAACAGATTTATGTTGTTGCGGCTTACGCAGCGGAAATGCAGTAAAACCTGCTGTAAATCCGCAGGTGTCCATATACTTTGCTATAACCAATGTTTAACGCTAAATCCACAGGTAAAACGCACTATTTGGTGCAGATTTTTGTGGCAGATTTACCAGTGTTTTTCTAGAGATTCTGCTGCAGATTTTCCGTTGCAGAAAATCTGCAGCGCATCCTGTGTGTGGGAATATACCCTTAGGGCGAGTTCCCATAGGACGGATACACTGCAAAAAAACCACACAGCGTATCCGACCTAGAACCTGTAGGACTTTCCGTCCAAAAAATCCTACCACATTGGGGTGCGATTTTTCGGACGGAGATTCCGCTGCATAATTAAACGCACATACTCACCCCCCCCCCCCTCTGAAGTCTGCTCTGGCCTCCCTGGGTGATGTTTCAGGTCATGTGACATGGGATACAACATCATCCCGGGAGGCCGGACTGCACGAAGAAGGAGAAGCGTTCTGGGTAAGTATGTTTTTGTTTTTCTGGCGTTTGCGATTTTTGCGGTGTAATCTATGCAAAAGTCGCAACACTTGGCATTCTGTTGCGGGTTTTGCATCCCCATTGAATTCAATGAGGAAAACCCGCAGCAGAAAATCAATGAAAACGCAGCATAAATTGACATGCTGCAGAATTAGATTCCACACCGCAGGTCAATTTATTAACGTTTACGCTGCATGGTTTTTTTCCGCTGAGGGGGGCATGAGATTTACTAAGTCCCACCCACTTTGCTGCTACTGTAATGCTGCGGAATTTTCGCATACCATTCCGTTGCGAAAATACCGCAGCGTTTACCCTACGTGAGAACCCGGAGTTAGGCTTACGTGCACACGTTGCGTATTTTGTAGGCGGAAAGTACTCACCAAAACCGCAGGAAATTCGCAGGTAAATACTGCACCAGATCCCACGTTTCTTCAGTGCGTTTTTTAAGTCTTGATGCGTAAATCTGCGCGTTTTCATGCGATTTTTCTCTGCGCTAGGCAGATACAATTTACAAGTGGAAAGGCAAGATAAATTGACTTGCTGCGGATTTAAAAATCCGCACCGCGAGTCGATTTCCATGTGAAAACTACTGCGGATTTGCCGCCCGTTATACGCATCGTGTGCATTGAGCCTTATGGTATTAGTTGTGGGAACGGAAAGGTGAAGTGTAAAATTTCCACTTCGTTCTGTTGGTTAGATCAGCTGCCACCTGGATTCCCTTGCAGGGACCTGGGTTTCTGAACATTACGGTAAACAGGGTGCTCTATAGTCACGTGGTAGTAAAGACTATGTTTCTCCTTTGCTTCTCAAACAAATTAACAGTGAGAGAGAAATAGGGAGGGAGGGAGAGGGACAGTGTCCGGGAGGCTAGGCTAAGAGGAGGAAAAGACTGGAATACGGTAAGAGAGGGAACACTACACACTGGGACGAGGACAACTGCATACAGCCGCCTCTGGGGTGAACTCTATGTGATCAGGACTATGTTGGATATCGGATATTAAAACTTTTTTTACAGAACTGTCCCTCAACTGTATCACTATGGGGATGTGTTCCAGCCTCAGGCCCAGGCTGTTAGGAGATCATGCACTC
Source organism: Rhinoderma darwinii (assembly GCF_050947455.1). Taxonomy (NCBI): domain Eukaryota; kingdom Metazoa; phylum Chordata; class Amphibia; order Anura; family Rhinodermatidae; genus Rhinoderma; species Rhinoderma darwinii. The sequence goes on along the minus strand of NC_134699.1, from coordinate 12,813,205 downwards.
TCCTGTACTAGCGATTCTGGGTCTGGAGGTAATGATGATGGATGTAATACTGACACAGATTCTTCAAAACTGCGTACCCAGCAGAAGGCGGATAAGAAACGGAGCAGAATTATTGATGATATGCTAAGGGCAGAAAAAAGAGTCTACAAGCAGATACACCGACTGCTACTCCTGGGTGAGTTGACATATGTAAAAACATGTGACTATGGAGTAAGAGAAAAGAAGAAACGTCCAACTGTAGTAGAATATACAGGGACAGGAGTCAGTTGTAAACTTCATCGCCTAGGAATAGTTTCGTATGTCTTCATGCTGCCGTATCCTCCTTAACTTTGCAAAAAGTTGGTGTAAGTGTATTTATGCCAATGCAGCCTGTGGCTCTTTACAGATATTTTAGTATACGAGTGCCGGAAAACCTTGGTGGTCCCAATGGACGTATCAGCACAGGTTCACTTATTGGCATAGGAACATATAAGTCATTGATTTATGCCTTGGTGATCCGTACCGTGATGTAATCTTGTAAATTGCAAGCTTCATGACCAAAGAATGTCAGTAAATGTTCTCTGATTGTATCAGCTAGAACCACAGAGAGATTATTATTAGTAACCATAATTATCCTAATATATACCTGCTCCGTCAAGCTTACATTTCATTGTCTGGATCGCAGGAGATAAAGTGACAAGGTCACAAGGAGCTGGCAGTAGAGTTTCAACCAGGTCCCAGTTTTTTGTCGTCATTGTTTTTACAATCACCACCGAGAATGAGATTATATTTGTCATTTGTAAACTCGTTTTTATCTAGGCTGGGATCATCTTTGCGTCAGTATTCGGGACAATACATATAGGACTTTATTACTCTTTGCTCCGGTTACAGATAGTAGGTAAGGGCTGGTTGGCACACCTAGTTTGCACTTTTCTTCCTTGCTGTAAAAGGATTTGTCCTGAGCTACAATACTCTCCCACAAGTCCAACACCCTTTCTGTATGAGAGGATGATCTATTACTACAGTACTACTTCCTATTCTCCGCACAATGACAGTTTAGGGCAGGGGTGTCATGGGTAAGGGCATTGGGGCTAGAAGCGCAAACCGTGGCTGCAATCACTATGGATCTTCTCCTGGTAAAATATATAGATCCAAATGTCAAGTAGCAATAAAGAAGATAAAGAGGCACTCAAAATTGGTGCGGACTGTATAAAGCTATGGAGCACAATATGGCACCTCATTGATATAGTGTTTGCCCGTCGTTTTTTACCTTTTTTGCATGTGGTCGTTCATTTTCAAAAATGTTACAAAATGTTCTACTCCATAAGGCCCCATGCACACGACCGTGTTTTTCATCCGTAATTATGGACCCATTAATTTCCATGGGCTACGGACACCTTTCCGTATTTTTGCGGCTGGGTGTCCGTTTCATAGAAATGATCCCTAAAATATAGAACATGTCCTATTCTTGTCCGTAATTACGGCACAGACTCCCCATAAAAGTTTATGGGCGCTTCTGTAATTACGGACGGCTACGGATGTGCATGTAATTACGGAAGCGCTGCTAGGCGACGCCAGGTTTGCAGATCTTGCACATCATTTGTGGTTTTCTTTTTCTTTTTGCGGATCCGTATATACGGATGCATTACAGACCGTATTTGCCAATACCGTTCCGTAGATAAGTTGCGGATGACTACGGATCCGTATTTACGGACAGTATTTACAGATGGATGAAAAGTGTGTATGGGGCCTCAAACTGACCCAGCCAATAAAATGATTCTAGTCAATAAAACGCAGCATTATCAGTTATATGAATGATCATAGTCAATATAACGCAGCATTATCAGATATATGAATGATCATAGTCAATATAACGCAGCATTATCAGTTATATGAATGATCATAGTCAATATAACGCAGCATTATCAGTAATATGAATGATTATAGTCAATATAACGCAGCATTATCAGTAATATGAATGATCATAGTCAATATAACGCAGCATTATCAGTAATATGAATGATCATAGTCAATATAACGCAGCATTATCAGTAATATGAATGATCATAGTCAATATAACGCAGCATTATCAGTAATATGAATGATCATAGTCAATATAACGCAGCATTATCAGTAATATGAATGATCCTAGTCAATATAACGCAGCATTATCAGTTATATAAGTGATCATAGTCAATATAACACAGCATTATCAGTTATATGAGTGATCATAGTCAATATAACGCAGCATTATCAGTAATATGAGTGATCATAGTCAATATAACGCAGCATTATCAGTAATATGAGTGATCCTAGTCAATATAACGCAGCATTATCAGTAATATGAATGATCATAGTCAATATAACGCAGCATTATCAGTTATATGAATGATTATAGTCAATATAACGCAGCATTATCAGTTATATGAATGATCATAGTCAATATAACGCAGCATTATCAGTAATATGAATGATCATAGTCAATATAACGCAGCATTATCAGTTATATGAGTGATCATAGTCAATATAACGCAGCATTATCAGTTATATGAGTGATCATAGTCAATATAACGCAGCATTATCAGTAATATGAATGATCATAGTCAATATAACGCAGCATTATCAGTTATATGAATGATCCTAGTCAATATAACGCAGCATTATCAGTAATATGAATGATCATAGTCAATATAACGCAGCATTATCAGTAATATGAATGATCATAGTCAATATAACGCAGCATTATCAGTAATATGAATGATTATAGTCAATATAACGCAGCATTATCAGTAATATGAATGATCATAGTCAATATAACGCAGCATTATCAGTTATATGAGTGATCATAGTCAATATAACGCAGCATTATCAGTAATATGAGTGATCATAGTCAATATAACGCAGCATTATCAGTAATATGAGTGATCATAGTCAATATAACGCAGCATTATCAGTAATATGAATGATTATAGTCAATATAACGCAGCATTATCAGTTATATGAGTGATCATAGTCAATATAACGCAGCATTATCAGTTATATGAGTGATCATAGTCAATATAACGCAGCATTATCAGTAATATGAATGATCATAGTCAATATAACGCAGCATTATCAGTAATATGAATGATCATAGTCAATATAACGCAGCATTATCAGTAATATGAATGATCCTAGTCAATATAACGCAGCATTATCAGTTATATGAATGATCATAGTCAATATAACGCAGCATTATCAGTAATATGAATGATCATAGTCAATATAACGCAGCATTATCAGTTATATGAGTGATCATAGTCAATATAACGCAGCATTATCAGTTATATGAGTGATCATAGTCAATATAACGCAGCATTATCAGTAATATGAATGATCATAGTCAATATAACGCAGCATTATCAGTTATATGAATGATCCTAGTCAATATAACGCAGCATTATCAGTAATATGAATGATCATAGTCAATATAACGCAGCATTATCAGTAATATGAATGATCATAGTCAATATAACGCAGCATTATCAGTTATATGAGTGATCATAGTCAATATAACGCAGCATTATCAGTTATATGAGTGATCATAGTCAATATAACGCAGCATTATCAGTAATATGAATGATCATAGTCAATATAACGCAGCATTATCAGTTATATGAGTGATCATAGTCAATATAACGCAGCATTATCAGTTATATGAATGATCATAGTCAATATAACGCAGCATTATCAGTTATATGAATGATCATAGTCAATATAACGCAGCATTATCAGTAATATGAATGATCATAGTCAATATAACGCAGCATTATCAGTAATATGAGTGATCCTAGTCAATATAACGCAGCATTATCAGTAATATGAGTGATCATAGTCAATATAACGCAGCATTATCAGTTATATGAATGATCATAGTCAATATAACGCAGCATTATCAGTAATATGAATGATCATAGTCAATATAACGCAGCATTATCAGTAATATGAATGATCATAGTCAATATAACGCAGCATTATCAGTAATATGAGTGATCATAGTCAATATAACGCAGCATTATCAGTAATATGAGTGATCATAGTCAATATAACGCAGCATTATCAGTAATATGAATGATCATAGTCAATATAATGCAGCATTATCAGTAATATGAGTGATCATAGTCAATATAACGCAGCATTATCAGTAATATGAATGATCATAGTCAATATAACGCAGCATTATCAGTTATATGAATGATCATAGTCAATATAACGCAGCATTATCAGTTATATGAATGATCATAGTCAATATAACGCAGCATTATCAGTAATATGAATGATCATAGTCAATATAACGCAGCATTATCAGTAATATGAATGATCATAGTCAATATAACGCAGCATTATCAGTTATATGAGTGATCATAGTCAATATAACGCAGCATTATCAGTTATATGAATGATCCTAGTCAATATAACGCAGCATTATCAGTTATATGAATGATTATAGTCAATATAACGCAGCATTATCAGTAATATGAATGATCATAGTCAATATAACGCAGCATTATCAGTAATATGAATGATCATAGTCAATATAACGCAGCATTATCAGTAATATGAATGATCATAGTCAATATAACGCAGCATTATCAGTTATATGAGTGATCATAGTCAATATAACGCAGCATTATCAGTAATATGAATGATCCTAGTCAATATAACGCAGCATTATCAGTTATATGAGTGATCCTAGTCAATATAACGCAGCATTATCAGTTATATGAGTGATCCTAGTCAATATAACGCAGCATTATCAGTTATATGAGTGATCCTAGTCAATATAACGCAGCATTATCAGTTATATGAATGATCCTAGTCAATATAACGCAGCATTATCAGATATATGAATGATCATAGTCAATATAACGCAGCATTATCAGTAATATGAGTGATTATAGTCAATATAACGCAGCATTATCAGATATATGAATGATCATAGTCAATATAACGCAGCATTATCAGTTATATGAATGATCATAGTCAATATAACGCAGCATTATCAGTAATATGAATGATTATAGTCAATATAACGCAGCATTATCAGTTATATGAATGATCATAGTCAATATAACGCAGCATTATCAGATATATGAATGATCATAGTCAATATAACGCAGCATTATCAGATATATGAATGATCATAGTCAATATAACGCAGCATTATCAGTTATATGAATGATAATAGTCAATATAACGCAGCATTATCAGTAATATGAATGATCATAGTCAATATAACGCAGCATTATCAGTTATATGAGTGATCCTAGTCAATATAACGCAGCATTATCAGTTATATGAATGATCAGTCAATATAACGCAGCATTATCAGTAATATGAATGATTATAGTCAATATAACGCAGCAATATCAGTAATATGAATGATTATAGTCAATATAACGCAGCATTATCAGTAATATGAATGATTATAGTCAATATAACGCAGCAATATCAGTAATATGAATGATCATAGTCAATATAACGCAGCATTATCAGTAATATGAATGATTATAGTCAATATAACGCAGCAATATCAGTAATATGAATGATTATAGTCAATATAACGCAGCATTATCAGTTATATGAATGATCATAGTCAATATAACGCAGCATTATCAGTAATATGAATGATCATAGTCAATATAACGCAGCATTATCAGTAATATGAATGATCATAGTCAATATAACGCAGCATTATCAGTAATATGAATGATCATAGTCAATATAACGCAGCATTATCAGATATATGAATGATCATAGTCAATATAATGCAGCATTATCAGTTATATGAATGATCATAGTCAATATAACGCAGCATTATCAGTAATATGAATGATCATAGTCAATATAACGCAGCATTATCAGTTATATGAGTGATCCTAGTCAATATAACGCAGCATTATCAGTAATATGAGTGATCATAGTCAATATAACGCAGCATTATCAGTTATATGAATGATCCTAGTCAATATAACGCAGCATTATCAGATATATGAATGATCCTAGTCAATATAACGCAGCATTATCAGTTATATGAATGATCATAGTCAATATAACGCAGCATTATCAGTTATATGAGTGATCCTAGTCAATATAACGCAGCATTATCAGATATATGAATGATCATAGTCAATATAACGCAGCATTATCAGTAATATGAGTGATCATAGTCAATATAACGCAGCATTATCAGTTATATGAATGATCCTAGTCAATATAACGCAGCATTATCAGATATATGAATGATCCTAGTCAATATAACGCAGCATTATCAGTTATATGAATGATCCTAGTCAATATAACGCAGCATTATCAGATATATGAGTGATCATAGTCAATATAACGCAGCATTATCAGTTATATGAATGATCATAGTCAATATAACGCAGCATTATCAGTTATATGAATGATCATGGTCAATATAACGCAGCATTATCAGATATATGAGTGATCCTAGTCAATATAATGTAGCATTATCAGTTATATGAGTGATCATAGTCAATATAACGCAGCATTATCAGTAATATGAGTGATCATAGTCAATATAACGCAGCATTATCAGTAATATGAATGATCATGGTCAATATAACGCAGCACTATCAGTAATATGAGTGATCCTAGTCAATATAATGTAGCATTATCAGTTATATGAGTGATCATAGTCAATATAACGCAGCATTATCAGTAATATGAGTGATCATAGTCAATATAACGCAGCATTATCAGTAATATGAATGATCATAGTCAATATAACGCAGCATTATCAGTTATATGAGTGATCATAGTCAATATAACGCAGCATTATCAGTAATATGAATGATTATAGTCAATATAACGCAGCAATATCAGTAATATGAATGATTATAGTCAATATAACGCAGCATTATCAGTTATATGAATGATCATAGTCAATATAACGCAGCATTATCAGTAATATGAATGATTATAGTCAATATAACGCAGCATTATCAGTAATATGAATGATCCTAGTCAATATAACGCAGCATTATCAGTAATATGAATGATCCTAGTCAATATAACGCAGCATTATCAGTAATATGAATGATTATAGTCAATATAACGCAGCATTATCAGTAATATGAATGATCATAGTCAATATAACGCAGCATTATCAGTAATATGAATGATTATAGTCAATATAACGCAGCATTATCAGTAATATGAATGATCATAGTCAATATAACGCAGCATTATCAGTAATATGAATGATCATAGTCAATATAACGCAGCATTATCAGTAATATGAATGATCATAGTCAATATAACGCAGCATTATCAGTAATATGAATGATTATAGTCAATATAACGCAGCATTATCAGTAATATGAATGATCATAGTCAATATAACGCAGCATTATCAGTAATATGAATGATCATAGTCAATATAACGCAGCATTATCAGTAATATGAATGATCATAGTCAATATAACGCAGCATTATCAGTAATATGAATGATTATAGTCAATATAACGTAGCATTATCAGTTATATAAATGATCATAGTCAATATAACGCAGCATTATCAGTTATATGAATGATCAGTCAATATAACGCAGCATTATCAGTTATATGAGTGATCATAGTCAATATAACGCAGCATTATCAGTAATATGAATGATCATAGTCAATATAACGCAGCATTATCAGTAATATGAATGATCCTAGTAAATATAACGCAGCATTATCAGTTATATGAATGATCCTAGTCAATATAACGCAGCATTATCAGTTATATGAATGATCCTAGTCAATATAACGCAGCATTATCAGTAATATGAATGATCCTAGTAAATATAACGCAGCATTATCAGTTATATGAATGATCCTAGTCAATATAACGCAGCATTATCAGTTATATGAATGATCCTAGTCAATATAACGCAGCATTATCAGTAATATGAATGATCCTAGTCAATATAACGCAGCATTATCAGTAATATGAATGATCATAGTCAATATAACGCAGCATTATCAGTTATATGAATGATCATAGTCAATATAACGCAGCATTATCAGTAATATGAATGATCATAGTCAATATAACGCAGCATTATCAGTTATATGAATGATTATAGTCAATATAACGCAGCATTATCAGTTATATGAATGATCATAGTCAATATAACGCAGCATTATCAGTAATATGAATGATCATAGTCAATATAACGCAGCATTATCAGTTATATGAATGATCATAGTCAATATAACGCAGCATTATCAGTTATATGAGTGACCATAGTCAATATAACGCAGCATTATCAGTAATATGAGTGATCATAGTCAATATAACGCAGCATTATCAGTTATATGAATGATCATAGTCAATATAACGCAGCATTATCAGTTATATGAATGATTTGTCAATATAACGCAGCATTATCAGTAATATGAGTGATCATAGTCAATATAACGCAGCATTATCAGTTATATGAATGATCATAGTCAATATAACGCTGCATTATCAGTAATATGAGTGATCATAGTCAATATAACGCAGCATTATCAGTTATATGAGTGATCATAGTCAATATAACGCAGCATTATCAGTAATATGAGTGATCATAGTCAATATAACGCAGCATTATCAGTTATATGAATGATCATAGTCAATATAACGCAGAATTATCAGTAATATGAGTGATCATAGTCAATATAACGCAGCATTATCAGTTATATGAATGATCATAGTCAATATAACGCAGCATTATCAGATATATGAGTGATCATAGTCAATATAACGCAGCATTATCAGTTATATGAGTGATCATAGTCAATATAACGCAGAATTATCAGTAATATGAGTGATCCTAGTCAATATAACGCAGCATTATCAGTAATATGAGTGATCATAGTCAATATAACGCAGCATTATCAGTTATATGAGTGATCCCAGTCAATATAACGCAGCATTATCAGTTATATGAATGATCAGTCAATATAACTCAGCATTATCAGTAATATGAGTGATCATAGTCAATATAACGCAGCATTATCAGTTATATGAATGATCCTAGTCAATATAACGCAGCATTATCAGTAATATGAATGATCATAGTCAATATAACGCAGCATTATCAGTAATATGAATGATTATAGTCAATATAACGCAGCATTATCAGTAATATGAGTGATCATAGTCAATATAACGCAGCATTATCAGTTATATGAATGATTATAGTCAATATAACGCAGCATTATCAGTAATATGAGTGATCCTAGTCAATATAACGCAGCATTATCAGTTATATGAATGATTATAGTCAATATAACGCAGCATTATCAGTAATATGAGTGATCATAGTCAATATAACGCAGCATTATCAGATATATGAGTGATCATAGTCAATATAACGCAGCATTATCAGTTATATGAATGATCATAGTCAATATAACGCAGCATTATCAGTTATGTGAATGATCCTAGTCAATATAACGCAGCATTATCAGATATATGAATGATTATAGTCAATATAACGCAGCATTATCAGTAATAGGAGTGATCATAGTCAATATAACGCAGCATTATCAGTAATATGAGTGATCATAGTCAATATAACGCAGCATTATCAGTAATATGAGTGATCATAGTCAATATAATGCAGCATTATCAGTAATATGAATGATCATAGTCAATATAATGCAGCATTATCAGGTAATATGAATGATCATAGTCAATATAATGCAGCATTATCAGTAATATGAGTGATCATAGTCAATATAACGCAGCATTATCAGTAATATGAGTGATCATAGTCAATATAACGCAGCATTATCAGTAATATGAGTGATCATAGTCAATATAACGCAGCATTATCAGTAATATGAATGATTATAGTCAATATAACGCAGCATTATCAGTAATATGAGTGATCATAGTCAATATAACGCAGCATTATCAGTAATATGAGTGATCATAGTCAATATAACGCAGCATTATCAGTTATATGAATGATCCTAGTCAATATAACGCAGCATTATCAGTAATATGAGTGATTATAGTCAATATAACGCAGCATTATCAGTAATATGAGTGATCATAGTCAATATAACGCAGCATTATCAGATATATGAGTGATCATAGTCAATATAACGCAGCATTATCAGTTATATGAATGATCCTAGTCAATATAACGCAGCATTATCAGTAATATGAGTGATCCTAGTCAATATAACGCAGCATTATCAGTTATATGAATGATTATAGTCAATATAACGCAGCATTATCAGTTATATGAATGATCATAGTCAATATAACGCAGCATTATCAGTAATATGAATGATCCTAGTCAATATAACGCAGCATTATCAGTTATATGAATGATCATAGTCAATATAACGCAGCATTATCAGTTATATGAGTGATCATAGTCAATATAACGCAGCATTATCAGTTATATGAATGATCATAGTCAATATAACGCAGCATTATCAGTAATATGAATGATCATAGTCAATATAACGCAGCATTATCAGTTATATGAATGATCATAGTCAATATAACGCAGCATTATCAGTAATATGAATGATTATAGTCAATATAACGCAGCATTATCAGTTATATGAGTGATCATAGTCAATATAACGCAGCATTATCAGTTATATGAATGATCATAGTCAATATAACGCAGCATTATCAGTTATATGAATGATTATAGTCAATATAACGCAGCATTATCAGTTATGAGTGATCATAGTCAATATAACGCAGCATTATCAGTAATATGAATGATCATAGTCAATATAACGCAGCATTATCAGTTATATGAGTGATCATAGTCAATATAACGCAGCATTATCAGTAATATGAGTGATCATAGTCAATATAACGCAGCATTATCAGTAATATGAGTGATCCTAGTCAATATAACGCAGCATTATCAGTAATATGAATGATTATAGTCAATATAACGCAGCATTATCAGTTATATGAATGATCATAGTCAATATAACGCAGCATTATCAGTAATATGAATGATCATAGTCAATATAACGCAGCATTATCAGTTATATGAGTGATCATAGTCAATATAACGCAGCATTATCAGTTATATGAGTGATCATAGTCAATATAACGCAGCATTATCAGTAATATGAATGATCTTAGTCAATATAACGCAGCATTATCAGTTATATGAATGATCCTAGTCAATATAACGCAGCATTATCAGTAATATGAATGATCATAGTCAATATAACGCAGCATTATCAGTAATATGAATGATCATAGTCAATATAACGCAGCATTATCAGTTATATGAGTGATCATAGTCAATATAACGCAGCATTATCAGTTATATGAGTGATCATAGTCAATATAACGCAGCATTATCAGTAATATGAATGATCATAGTCAATATAACGCAGCATTATCAGTTATATGAATGATCATAGTCAATATAACGCAGCATTATCAGTTATATGAATGATCATAGTCAATATAACGCAGCATTATCAGTAATATGAATGATCATAGTCAATATAACGCAGCATTATCAGTAATATGAGTGATCCTAGTCAATATAGCGCAGCATTATCAGTAATATGAGTGATCATAGTCAATATAACGCAGCATTATCAGTTATATGAATGATCATAGTCAATATAACGCAGCATTATCAGTAATATGAATGATCATAGTCAATATAACGCAGCATTATCAGTAATATGAATGATCATAGTCAATATAACGCAGCATTATCAGTAATATGAGTGATCATAGTCAATATAACGCAGCATTATCAGTAATATGAGTGATCATAGTCAATATAACGCAGCATTATCAGTAATATGAATGATCATAGTCAATATAATGCAGCATTATCAGTAATATGAGTGATCATAGTCAATATAACGCAGCATTATCAGTAATATGAATGATCATAGTCAATATAACGCAGCATTATCAGTTATATGAATGATCATAGTCAATATAACGCAGCATTATCAGTTATATGAATGATCATAGTCAATATAACGCAGCATTATCAGTAATATGAATGATCATAGTCAATATAACGCAGCATTATCAGTAATATGAATGATCATAGTCAATATAACGCAGCATTATCAGTTATATGAGTGATCATAGTCAATATAACGCAGCATTATCAGTTATATGAATGATCCTAGTCAATATAACGCAGCATTATCAGTTATATGAATGATTATAGTCAATATAACGCAGCATTATCAGTAATATGAATGATCATAGTCAATATAACGCAGCATTATCAGTAATATGAATGATCATAGTCAATATAACGCAGCATTATCAGTAATATGAATGATCATAGTCAATATAACGCAGCATTATCAGTTATATGAGTGATCATAGTCAATATAACGCAGCATTATCAGTAATATGAATGATCCTAGTCAATATAACGCAGCATTATCAGTTATATGAATGATTATAGTCAATATAACGCAGCATTATCAGTAATATGAATGATCATAGTCAATATAACGCAGCATTATCAGTAATATGAATGATCATAGTCAATATAACGCAGCATTATCAGTAATATGAATGATCATAGTCAATATAACGCAGCATTATCAGATATATGAATGATCATAGTCAATATAACGCAGCATTATCAGTTATATGAATGATCCTAGTCAATATAACGCAGCATTATCAGTAATATGAATGATTATAGTCAATATAACGCAGCATTATCAGTAATATGAATGATCATAGTCAATATAACGCAGCATTATCAGTAATATGAATGATTATAGTCAATATAACGCAGCATTATCAGATATATGAGTGATCATAGTCAATATAACGCAGCATTATCAGTAATATGAATGATCCTAGTCAATATAACGCAGCATTATCAGATATATGAATGATCATAGTCAATATAACGCAGCATTATCAGTTATATGAGTGATCATAGTCAATATAACGCAGCATTATCAGTTATATGAATGATCATAGTCAATATAACGCAGCATTATCAGTTATATGAGTGATCCTAGTCAATATAACGCAGCATTATCAGTAATATGAGTGATCATAGTCAATATAACGCAGCATTATCAGTAATATGAATGATCATAGTCAATATAACGCAGCATTATCAGTAATATGAATGATCATAGTCAATATAACGCAGCATTATCAGTTATATGAATGATCATAGTCAATATAACGCAGCATTATCAGTTATATGAATGATCCTAGTCAATATAAAGCAGCATTATCAGTTATATGAATGATCCTAGTCAATATAACGCAGCATTATCAGATATATGAATGATCCTAGTCAATATAACGCAGCATTATCAGTTATATGAATGATCCTAGTCAATATAACGCAGCATTATCAGATATATGAGTGATCATAGTCAATATAACGCAGCATTATCAGTAATATGAGTGATCCTAGTCAATATAACGCAGCATTATCAGTTATATGAGTGATCATAGTCAATATAACGCAGCATTATCAGATATATGAGTGATCATAGTCAATATAACGCAGCATTATCAGTTATATGAATGATCATAGTCAATATAACGCAGCATTATCAGTTATATGAATGATCATGGTCAATATAACGCAGCATTATCAGTAATATGAGTGATCCTAGTAAATATAATGTAGCATTATCAGTTATATGAGTGATCATAGTCAATATAACGCAGCATTATCAGTAATATGAGTGATCATAGTCAATATAACGCAGCATTATCAGTAATATGAATGATCATAGTCAATATAACGCAGCATTATCAGTTATATGAGTGATCATAGTCAATATAACGCAGCATTATCAGTAATATGAATGATTATAGTCAATATAACGCAGCAATATCAGTAATATGAATGATTATAGTCAATATAACGCAGCATTATCAGTTATATGAATGATCATAGTCAATATAACGCAGCATTATCAGTAATATGAATGATTATAGTCAATATAACGCAGCATTATCAGTAATATGAATGATTATAGTCAATATAACGCAGCATTATCAGTAATATGAATGATCCTAGTCAATATAACGCAGCATTATCAGTAATATGAATGATTATAGTCAATATAACGCAGCAATATCAGTAATATGAATGATTATAGTCAATATAACGCAGCATTATCAGTAATATGAATGATCATAGTCAATATAACGCAGCATTATCAGTAATATGAATGATCATAGTCAATATAACACAGCATTATCAGTTATATGAATGATCATAGTCAATATAACGCAGCATTATCAGTAATATGAATGATCATAGTCAATATAACGCAGAATTATCAGTAATATGAATGATTATAGTCAATATAACGCAGCATTATCAGTAATATGAATGATCATAGTCAATATAACGCAGCATTATCAGTAATATGAATGATCATAGTCAATATAACGCAGCATTATCAGTAATATGAATGATTATAGTCAATATAACGTAGCATTATCAGTTATATAAATGATCATAGTCAATATAACGCAGCATTATCAGATATATGAGTGATCATAGTCAATATAACGCAGCATTATCAGTTATATGAATGATCATAGTCAATATAACGCAGCATTATCAGTTATATGAATGATCATAGTCAATATAACGCAGCATTATCAGTAATATGAATGATCCTAGTCAATATAACGCAGCATTATCAGTAATATGAATGATCCTAGTAAATATAACGCAGCATTATCAGTTATATGAATGATCATAGTCAATATAACGCAGCATTATCAGTAATATGAATGATTATAGTCAATATAACGTAGCATTATCAGTTATATAAATGATCATAGTCAATATAACGCAGCATTATCAGTTATATGAGTGATCATAGTCAATATAACGCAGCATTATCAGTTATATGAATGATCCTAGTCAATATAACGCAGCATTATCAGTAATATGAATGATCCTAGTAAATATAACGCAGCATTATCAGTTATATGAATGATCATAGTCAATATAACGCAGCATTATCAGTAATATGAATGATCATAGTCAATATAACGCAGCATTATCAGTTATATGAATGATTATAGTCAATATAACGCAGCATTATCAGTTATATGAATGATCATAGTCAATATAACGCAGCATTATCAGTAATATGAATGATCATAGTCAATATAACGCAGCATTATCAGTTATATGAATGATCATAGTCAATATAACGCAGCATTATCAGTTATATGAGTGACCATAGTCAATATAACGCAGCATTATCAGTAATATGAGTGATCATAGTCAATATAACGCAGCATTATCAGTTATATGAATGATCATAGTCAATATAACGCAGCATTATCAGTTATATGAATGATTAGTCAATATAACGCAGCATTATCAGTAATATGAGTGATCATAGTCAATATAACGCAGCATTATCAGTTATATGAATGATCATAGTCAATATAACGCTGCATTATCAGTAATATGAGTGATCATAGTCAATATAACGCAGCATTATCAGTTATATGAGTGATCATAGTCAATATAACGCAGCATTATCAGTTATATGAATGATCATAGTCAATATAACGCAGAATTATCAGTAATATGAGTGATCCTAGTCAATATAACGCAGCATTATCAGTAATATGAGTGATCATAGTCAATATAACGCAGCATTATCAGTTATATGAGTGATCCCAGTCAATATAACGCAGCATTATCAGTTATATGAATGATCATAGTCAATATAACTCAGCATTATCAGTAATATGAGTGATCATAGTCAATATAACGCAGCATTATCAGTTATATGAATGATCCTAGTCAATATAACGCAGCATTATCAGTAATATGAATGATCATAGTCAATATAACGCAGCATTATCAGTAATATGAATGATTATAGTCAATATAACGCAGCATTATCAGTAATATGAGTGATCATAGTCAATATAACGCAGCATTATCAGTTATATGAATGATTATAGTCAATATAACGCAGCATTATCAGTAATATGAGTGATCCTAGTCAATATAACGCAGCATTATCAGTTATATGAATGATTATAGTCAATATAACGCAGCATTATCAGTAATATGAGTGATCATAGTCAATATAACGCAGCATTATCAGTAATATGAATGATCCTAGTCAATATAACGCAGCATTATCAGATATATGAGTGATCATAGTCAATATAACGCAGCATTATCAGTTATATGAGTGATCATAGTCAATATAACGCAGCATTATCAGTTATGTGAATGATCCTAGTCAATATAACGCAGCATTATCAGATATATGAATGATTATAGTCAATATAACGCAGCATTATCAGTAATATGAGTGATCATAGTCAATATAACGCAGCATTATCAGTAATATGAGTGATCATAGTCAATATAATGCAGCATTATCAGTAATATGAATGATCATAGTCAATATAATGCAGCATTATCAGTAATATGAATGATCATAGTCAATATAATGCAGCATTATCAGTAATATGAGTGATCATAGTCAATATAACGCAGCATTATCAGTAATATGAGTGATCATAGTCAATATAACGCAGCATTATCAGTAATATGAGTGATCATAGTCAATATAACGCAGCATTATCAGTAATATGAGTGATCATAGTCAATATAACGCAGCATTATCAGTTATATGAATGATCATAGTCAATATAACGCAGCATTATCAGTAATATGAATGATTATAGTCAATATAACGCAGCATTATCAGTAATATGAGTGATCATAGTCAATATAACGCAGCATTATCAGTAATATGAGTGATCATAGTCAATATAACGCAGCATTATCAGTTATATGAATGATCCTAGTCAATATAACGCAGCATTATCAGTAATATGAGTGATTATAGTCAATATAACGCAGCATTATCAGTAATATGAGTGATCATAGTCAATATAACGCAGCATTATCAGATATATGAGTGATCATAGTCAATATAACGCAGCATTATCAGTTATATGAATGATCCTAGTCAATATAACGCAGCATTATCAGTAATATGAGTGATCCTAGTCAATATAACGCAGCATTATCAGTTATATGAATGATTATAGTCAATATAACGCAGCATTATCAGTTATATGAGTGATCATAGTCAATATAACGCAGCATTATCAGTAATATGAATGATCCTAGTCAATATAACGCAGCATTATCAGTAATATGAATGATCATAGTCAATATAACGCAGCATTATCAGTAATATGAATGATCCTAGTCAATATAACGCAGCATTATCAGTTATATGAATGATCATAGTCAATATAACGCAGCATTATCAGTTATATGAGTGATCATAGTCAATATAACGCAGCATTATCAGTTATATGAATGATCATAGTCAATATAACGCAGCATTATCAGTAATATGAATGATTATAGTCAATATAACGCAGCATTATCAGTTATATGAGTGATCATAGTCAATATAACGCAGCATTATCAGTTATATGAATGATCATAGTCAATATAACGCAGCATTATCAGTTATATGAATGATTATAGTCAATATAACGCAGCATTATCAGTTATGAGTGATCATAGTCAATATAACGCAGCATTATCAGTAATATGAATGATCATAGTCAATATAACGCAGCATTATCAGTTATATGAGTGATCATAGTCAATATAACGCAGCATTATCAGTTATATGAATGATCATAGTCAATATAACGCAGCATTATCAGTAATATGAATGATCCTAGTCAATATAACGCAGCATTATCAGTTATATGAGTGATCATAGTCAATATAACGCAGCATTATCAGTAATAGGAGTGATCATAGTCAATATAACGCAGCATTATCAGTAATATGAGTGATCATAGTCAATATAACGCAGCATTATCAGTAATATGAGTGATCATAGTCAATATAACGCAGCATTATCAGTAATATGAGTGATCATAGTCAATATAACGCAGCATTATCAGTAATATGAATGATCATAGTCAATATAACGCAGCATTATCAGTAATATGAGTGATCATAGTCAATATAACGCAGCATTATCAGATATATGAGTGATCATAGTCAATATAACGCAGCATTATCAGTAATATGAATGATCATAGTCAATATAACGCAGCATTATCAGTAATATGAATGATCATAGTCAATATAACGCAGCATTATCAGTAATATGAGTGATCATAGTCAATATAACGCAGCATTATCAGTAATATTAGTGATCATAGTCAATATAACGCAGCATTATCAGTAATATGAATGATTATAGTCAATATAACGCAGCATTATCAGTAATATGAGTGATCATAGTCAATATAACGCAGCATTATCAGTAATATGAGTGATCATAGTCAATATAACGCATTATCAGTAATATGAATGATCATAGTCAATATAACGCAGCATTATCAGTTATATGAATGATCATAGTCAATATAACGCAGCATTATCAGTAATATGAGTGATCATAGTCAATATAACGCAGCATTATCAGTTATATGAATGATCATAGTCAATATAACGCAGCATTATCAGTAATATGAGTGATCATAGTCAATATAACGCAGCATTATCAGTTATATGAATGATTATAGTCAATATAACGCAGCATTATCAGTAATATGAATGATCATAGTCAATATAACGCAGCATTATCAGTTATATGAATGATCATAGTCAATATAACGCAGCATTATCAGTAATATGAATGATCATAGTCAATATAACGCAGCATTATCAGTAATATGAGTGATCATAGTCAATATAACACAGCATTATCAGTAATATGAGTGATCATAGTCAATATAACGCAGCATTATCAGTAATATGAGTGATCATAGTCAATATAACGCAGCATTATCAGTTATATGAATGATTATAGTCAATATAACGCAGCATTATCAGTAATATAAGTGATTATAGTCAATATAACGCAGCATTATCAGTAATATGAGTGATCATAGTCAATATAACGCAGCATTATCAGATATATGAGTGATCATAGTCAATATAACGCAGCATTATCAGTTATATGAGTGATCATAGTCAATATAACGCAGCATTATCAGTTATATGAATGATCATAGTCAATATAACGCAGCATTATCAGTAATATGAATGATTATAGTCAATATAACGCAGCATTATCAGTTATATGAATGATCATAGTCAATATAACGCAGCATTATCAGTAATATGAATGATCATAGTCAATATAACGCAGCATTATCAGTAATATGAATGATCATAGTCAATATAACGCAGCATTATCAGTTATATGAATGATCATAGTCAATATAACGCAGCATTATCAGTAATATGAGTGATCATAGTCAATATAACGCAGCATTATCAGTTATATGAATGATCATAGTCAATATAACGCAGCATTATCAGTAATATGAATGATCATAGTCAATATAACGCAGCATTATCAGTTATATGAATGATCATAGTCAATATAACGCAGCATTATCAGTTATATGAATGATCATAGTCAATATAACGCAGCATTATCAGTTATATGAGTGATCATAGTCAATATAACGCAGCATTATCAGTTATATGAATGATCATAGTCAATATAACGCAGCATTATCAGTTATATGAATGATCATAGTCAATATAACGCAGCATTATCAGTAATATGAATGATCATAGTCAATATAACGCAGCATTATCAGTTATATGAATGATCATAGTCAATATAACGCAGCATTATCAGTAATATGAGTGATCATAATCAATATAATGCAGCATTATCATATATATGAGTGATCAGTCAATATAACGCAGCATTATCAGTAATATGAATGATCCTAGTCAATATAACGCAGCATTATCAGATATATGAATGATTATAGTCAATATAACGCAGCATTATCAGTAATATGAATGATCATAGTCAATATAACGCAGCATTATCAGTAATATGAGTGATCATAGTCAATATAATGCAGCATTATCAGTAATATGAGTGATCATAGTCAATATAACGCAGCATTATCAGTAATATGAGTGATCATAGTCAATATAACTCAGCATTATCAGTAATATGAATGATTATAGTCAATATAACTCAGCATTATCAGTTATATGAATGATCATAGTCAATATAACGCAGCATTATCAGTAATATGAATGATCATAGTCAATATAACGCAGCATTATCAGTTATATGAGTGATCATAGTCAATATAACTCAGCATTATCAGTAATATGAATGATCATAGTCAATATAACGCAGCATTATCAGATATATGAGTGATCATAGTCAATATAACTCAGCATTATCAGTAATATGAATGATCATAGTCAATATAACGCAGCATTATCAGTTATATGAGTGATCATAGTCAATATAACTCAGCATTATCAGTAATATGAATGATCATAGTCAATATAACGCAGCATTATCAGTAATATGAGTGATCATAGTCAATATAACTCAGCATTATCAGTAATATGAATGATCATAGTCAATATAACGCAGCATTATCAGTTATATGAATGATCATAGTCAATATAACGCAGCATTATCAGATATATGAATGATCATAGTCAATATAACGCATGCATTATCAGTAATATGAATGATCCTAGTCAATATAACGCAGCATTATCAGATATATGAATGATTATAGTCAATATAACGCAGCATTATCAGTAATATGAATGATCATAGTCAATATAACGCAGCATTATCAGTAATATGAGTGATCCTAGTCAATATAACGCAGCATTATCAGTAATATGAGTGATTATAGTCAATATAACGCAGCATTATCAGATATATGAGTGATCATAGTCAATATAACGCAGCATTATCAGTAATATGAGTGATCATAGTCAATATAACGCAGCATTATCAGATATATGAGTGATCATAGTCAATATAACGCAGCATTATCAGATATATGAGTGATCATAGTCAATATAACGCAGCATTATCAGTTATATGAGTGATCATAGTCAATATAACGCAGCATTATCAGTTATATGAATGATCATAGTCAATATAACGCAGCATTATCAGTTATATGAGTGATCATAGTCAATATAACGCAGCATTATCAGTAATATGAATGATCATAGTCAATATAACGCAGCATTATCAGTAATATGAATGATCATAGTCAATATAACGCAGCATTATCAGTTATATGAATGATCATAGTCAATATAACGCAGCATTATCAGTTATATGAATGATCATAGTCAATATAACGCAGCATTATCAGTTATATGAATGATCATAGTCAATATAACGCAGCATTATCAGTAATATGAATGATCATAGTAAATATAACGCAGCATTATCAGTAATATGAGTGATCATAGTCAATATAACGCAGCATTATCAGATATATGAGTGATCATAGTCAATATAACGCAGCATTATCAGTTATATGAATGATCATAGTCAATATAACGCAGCATTATCAGTTATATGAATGATCATAGTCAATATAACGCAGCATTATCAGTAATATGAGTGATCATAGTCAATATAACGCAGCATTATCAGATATATGAGTGATCATAGTCAATATAACGCAGAATTATCAGTAATATGAGTGATCATAGTCAATATAACGCAGCATTATCAGTTATATGAATGATTATAGTCAATATAACGCAGCATTATCAGTAATATGAGTGATCATAGTCAATATAACGCAGCATTATCAGATATATGAGTGATCATAGTCAATATAACGCAGCATTATCAGTAATATGAGTGATCATAGTCAATATAACGCAGCATTATCAGTTATATGAGTGATCATAGTCAATATAACGCAGCATTATCAGTTATATGAATGATCATAGTCAATATAACGCAGCATTATCAGTAATATGAGTGATCATAGTCAATATAACGCAGCATTATCAGTAATATGAGTGATCATGGTCAATATAACGCAGTATTATCAGTTATATGAATGATTGTAGTCAATATAACGCAGCATTATCAGTAATATGAATGATCCTAGTCAATATAACGCAGCATTATCAGATATATGAATGATTATAGTCAATATAACGCAGCATTATCAGTAATATGAATGATCATAGTCAATATAACGCAGCATTATCAGTAATATGAGTGATCCTAGTCAATATAACGCAGCATTATCAGATATATGAATGATCATAGTCAATATAACGCAGCATTATCAGTAATATGAGTGATCCTAGTCAATATAACGCAGCATTATCAGTAATATGAGTGATCATAGTCAATATAACGCAGCATTATCAGTAATATGAATGATTATAGTCAATATAACGCAGCATTATCAGTAATATGAGTGATCATAGTCAATATAACGCAGCATTATCAGTAATATGAATGATCCTAGTCAATATAACGCAGCATTATCAGTTATGTGAATGATCCTAGTCAATATAACGCAGCATTATCAGATATATGAGTGATCATAGTCAATATAACGCAGCATTATCAGTTATATGAATGATTATAGTCAATATAACGCAGCATTATCAGTAATATGAATGATCATAGTCAATATAACGCAGCATTATCAGTAATATGAGTGATCATAGTCAATATAACGCAGCATTATCAGTAATATGAGTGATCCTAGTCAATATAACGCAGCATTATCAGTAATATGAGTGATCATAGTCAATATAAC
This sequence comes from Rhinoderma darwinii, assembly GCF_050947455.1. Classification (NCBI taxonomy): domain Eukaryota; kingdom Metazoa; phylum Chordata; class Amphibia; order Anura; family Rhinodermatidae; genus Rhinoderma; species Rhinoderma darwinii. Next base: position 12,790,540 of record NC_134699.1, on the reverse strand, counting down.
GCAGCATTATCAGTAATATGAATGATCCTAGTCAATATAACGCAGCATTATCAGTAATATGAGTGATCATAGTCAATATAACTCAGCATTATCAGTAATATGAATGATCCTAGTCAATATAACGCAGCATTATCAGTTATATGAATGATCATAGTCAATATAACGCAGCATTATCAGTAATATGAATGATCATAGTCAATATAACGCAGCATTATCAGTAATATGAGTGATCATAGTCAATATAACGCAGCATTATCAGTAATATGAATGATCCTAGTCAATATAACGCAGCATTATCAGTAATATGAGTGATCATAGTCAATATAACTCAGCATTATCAGTAATATGAATGATCATAGTCAATATAACGCAGCATTATCAGTAATATGAATGATCATAGTCAATATAACGCAGCATTATCAGTTATATGAATGATCATAGTCAATATAACGCAGCATTATCAGTAATATGAATGATCATAGTCAATATAACGCAGCATTATCAGTAATATGAATGATCAGTCAATATAACGCAGCATTATCAGTTATATGAATGATCCTAGTCAATATAACGCAGCATTATCAGTAATATGAATGATCATAGTCAATATAACGCAGCATTATCAGTTATATGAATGATCCTAGTCAATATAACGCAGCATTATCAGTAATATGAATGATCATAGTCAATATAACGCAGCATTATCAGTTATATGAATGATCATAGTCAATATAACGCAGCATTATCAGTAATATGAGTGATCATAGTCAATATAACGCAGCATTATCAGTTATATGAATGATCCTAGTCAATATAACGCAGCATTATCAGTAATATGAGTGATCCTAGTCAATATAACGCAGCATTATCAGTTATATGAATGATTATAGTCAATATAACGCAGCATTATCAGTAATATGAGTGATCATAGTCAATATAACGCAGCATTATCAGTAATATGAATGATCATAGTCAATATAACGCAGCATTATCAGTTATATGAGTGATCATAGTCAATATAACGCAGCATTATCAGTAATATGAATGATCATAGTCAATATAACGCAGCATTATCAGTTATATGAATGATCATAGTCAATATAACGCAGCATTATCAGTAATATGAATGATTATAGTCAATATAACGCAGCATTATCAGTTATATGAGTGATCATAGTCAATATAACGCAGCATTATCAGTTATATGAATGATCATAGTCAATATAACGCAGCATTATCAGTTATATGAATGATTATAGTCAATATAACGCAGCATTATCAGTTATGAGTGATCATAGTCAATATAACGCAGCATTATCAGTAATATGAATGATCATAGTCAATATAACGCAGCATTATCAGTTATATGAATGATCATAGTCAATATAACGCAGCATTATCAGTAATATGAATGATCATAGTCAATATAACGCAGCATTATCAGTTATATGAATGATCATAGTCAATATAACGCAGCATTATCAGTTATATGAATGATCATAGTCAATATAACGCAGCATTATCAGATATATGAATGATCATAGTCAATATAACGCAGCATTATCAGTTATATGAGTGATCATAGTCAATATAACGCAGCATTATCAGTAATATGAGTGATCCTAGTCAATATAACGCAGCATTATCAGATATATGAGTGATCATAGTCAATATAACGCAGCATTATCAGTAATATGAATGATCATAGTCAATATAACGCAGCATTATCAGTAATATGAGTGATCCTAGTCAATATAACGCAGCATTATCAGATATATGAGTGATCATAGTCAATATAACGCAGCATTATCAGTAATATGAGTGATCATAGTCAATATAACGCAGCATTATCAGTTATATGAGTGATCATAGTCAATATAACGCAGCATTATCAGTAATATGAGTGATCATAGTCAATATAACGCAGCATTATCAGTAATATGAGTGATCATAGTCAATATAACGCAGCATTATCAGTAATATGAATGATCATAGTCAATATAACGCAGCATTATCAGTAATATGAGTGATCATAGTCAATATAACGCAGCATTATCAGTAATATGAATGATCATAGTCAATATAACGCAGCATTATCAGTTATATGAATGATCATAGTCAATATAACGCAGCATTATCAGTAATATGAGTGATCATAGTCAATATAACGCAGCATTATCAGTAATATGAGTGATCATAGTCAATATAACGCAGCATTATCAGTAATATGAATGATCATAGTCAATATAACGCAGCATTATCAGTAATATGAGTGATCATAGTCAATATAACGCAGCATTATCAGTAATATGAGTGATCATAGTCAATATAACGCAGCATTATCAGTAATATGAGTGATCATAGTCAATATAACGCAGCATTATCAGTAATATGAGTGATCATAGTCAATATAACGCAGCATTATCAGTTATATGAATGATTATAGTCAATATAACGCAGCATTATCAGTAATATGAATGATCATAGTCAATATAACGCAGCATTATCAGTAATATGAATGATCATAGTCAATATAACGCAGCATTATCAGATATATGAATGATCATAGTCAATATAACGCAGCATTATCAGTAATATGAGTGATCATAGTCAATATAACGCAGCATTATCAGATATATGAGTGATCATAGTCAATATAACGCAGCATTATCAGTAATATGAGTGATCATAGTCAATATAACGCAGCATTATCAGATATATGAGTGATCATAGTCAATATAACGCAGCATTATCAGTAATATGAGTGATCATAGTCAATATAACGCAGCATTATCAGTAATATGAGTGATCATAGTCAATATAACGCAGCATTATCAGTTATATGAGTGATCATAGTCAATATAACGCAGCATTATCAGATATATGAGTGATCATAGTCAATATAACGCAGCATTATCAGTAATATGAGTGATCATAGTCAATATAACGCAGCATTATCAGATATATGAGTGATCATAGTCAATATAACGCAGCATTATCAGTAATATGAGTGATCATAGTCAATATAACGCAGCATTATCAGTAATATGAGTGATCATAGTCAATATAACGCAGCATTATCAGTAATATGAGTGATCATAGTCAATATAACGCAGCATTATCAGTTATATGAATGATTATAGTCAATATAACGCAGCATTATCAGATATATGAGTGATCATAGTCAATATAACGCATGCATTATCAGTAATATGAATGATCATAGTCAATATAACGCAGCATTATCAGATATATGAGTGATCATAGTCAATATAACGCAGCATTATCAGATATATGAGTGATCATAGTCAATATAACGCAGCATTATCAGATATATGAGTGATCATAGTCAATATAACGCAGCATTATCAGATATATGAGTGATCATAGTCAATATAACGCAGCATTATCAGATATATGAGTGATCATAGTCAATATAACGCAGCATTATCAGATATATGAGTGATCATAGTCAATATAACGCAGCATTATCAGATATATGAGTGATCATAGTCAATATAACGCAGCATTATCAGATATATGAGTGATCATAGTCAATATAACGCAGCATTATCAGATATATGAGTGATCATAGTCAATATAACGCAGCATTATCAGTAATATGAGTGATCATAGTCAATATAACGCAGCATTATCAGTAATATGAGTGATCATAGTCAATATAACGCAGCATTATCAGATATATGAGTGATCATAGTCAATATAACGCAGCATTATCAGTAATATGAGTGATCATAGTCAATATAACGCAGCATTATCAGATATATGAGTGATCATAGTCAATATAACGCAGCATTATCAGTAATATGAATGATCATAGTCAATATAACGCAGCATTATCAGATATATGAGTGATCATAGTCAATATAACGCAGCATTATCAGTTATATGAATGATCATAGTCAATATAACGCAGCATTATCAGATATATGAGTCACTCATTATTTTTTCTGCACTCTGAATTCTGTAAAACTGGACAGTCCGGATTGTGACTGAAACATTTTGAGTCGGAGGGGATACAGATAGTGATGGTAAAATCAAGGACTCATGCTTCCCCTTAAGACATTATAATACATTTGGCAGGAGGCCTGAAGCCTTTTCCTTGTTAGATTGAAAGAATGGCTGAGCGAATTATGACGTGAATCAAAATCACGATTAATTGAACATGTAACCACAATTACGCTTGTTGAACATTATTTAGGCCCCACCCCTTTTGCATACCACGCCCCTTTTTGCATGCTACGCCACTGAATTTATATTTATCCTCTGAGCCTGCTGTATACCCCTGTATATAATATACCCCGAGACACTGCCCCCACACAGTATATTGCCCCATAGTGCTCCCCACACAGTATAATGCCCCATAGTGTTCCCCACACAGTATAATGCCCCATAGTGCTCCCCACACAGTATAATGCCCCATAGCAGCCCCACACATTATAATGCCCCTATAACTGCCCTCCACACAGTATAATCCCCTATAACTGCCCTCCACGCGGTATAATGCCCCCCATAACTGCCCTCCACACAGTATAATGCCCCTATGACTGCCCTCCCCACCATATAATGCCCCCATAACTGCCCTCCACACAGTATGTCCCCCATAACTGCCCTCCACACAGTATAATGTCCCCCATAACTGCCCTCCACACAGTATAATGTCCCCCATAACTGCCCTCCACACAGTATAATGTCCCCCATAACTGCCCTCCACACAGTATAATGTCCCCCATAACTGACTTTGATGCAGTATAATGCCCCTATAGCTGCCCTCACACAATATAATGCCCCCATAGCTGTACCCCACACAGTATAATGTCCCCCATAACTGACTTCGATGCAGTATAATGCCCCTATAGCTGCCCCCAACACAGTATAATGCCCCCACAGCTGCCCCCAATAGTGCCTGATAAAATTAATAATATATATACTTTCCTAACCCTGTTCCAATGATGAGTGGAGGAGATCCCTCTGCTCCTCCTGTCAGTGCGGCGAGGTGCAGACAGGCGTGATGAGATCACTGCCTCTCGTCCAGCGATAGATAATGAATGGTGGAGCAGGGATTTTACGTTCCCCTGCTCTACTATTGGGTTCAACTGTATCTGTGTCATGAAGATGCAGATACAGATAAAACCGAAATTCGCAAGATGACGGCGATTAATTGCGCTGAATTTCGATTAATTGCCCAGCCCTAGTTGAAAGTATCCATTAGTTTGGTTGACTTTCAAAGATTTTAGGAAGTCTGCAATATCTTCTTTTACACGGTGATTCTCAATTTTTTTTCTTCATGAAGGTCTGATCACCTGACCGAGCCACATTGTAAAATTTTTAATTACTGCTGACCCTTTTTTTTTTTACTGTGGCCCGTGATCCACATTCACTTTGTATATAGTCCCTTTCACCTAAATCTACAGAGTGAATACAAGTTGCCGTAATTTTGGTCCTTACATTGGAGCCTAGCTGGACTCTTGTGCACTGTATGGAAGACATGGAGCGTCGCAGTGTCATCATTTACACGATCTCGAAAATGTAATCTCTATGGACACTTTAATAAGTATTGCTAAATGCTTCTCTCCTATTTTGTAATGTTAAATATATATCTTTACATTTCGTACACATGCAATCTGTCTAAATTGGAAAAAATATTTGTATATATATATACACACACACACACACACACACACACACACACACACACACACACACACACACACACATATATATATAATAGGCACTTGCAAATCGTGGCCCTTGAACTTCTACAGAAGTGAAAAGTCAAGTTGGATCACTTCCCAGGACTTCATGCTCCATAGCAGCCACGGAGCCACAGATTACCTCCATAGCACTCCTATCAGTGGGGCAAAATATGTAATATCCATAATTGAAGTCTAAAAGGGTAACTAAACTTTTAAAAAACGTTTGACATGTCAGGAGTTTTGATCGGTGGGGTTCCAGGTGCTGTGACCCCAATCGATCGGATCTCAATGTTTACGGTTTGTTCTGCTGCGTAAGAGAAGTTTAATTGCATTGTATTTATTCTTGTGATCAGGGGGGTCTCCAATCATGATCATCATCTATTAGCCAGTTTGAAGAGCAGCTACAAAGATAGCCTCTCGCTTTAGAGGATTTCCCACATTCGTACAGTACAGGGACAACTCGCTGATATAAATAGGCACCATGTTCATGTACTTGGGAGTCAATGTCTGCTCGGCTCCCTTGAAGTAAACTCTCTCCCTGCTCATATTAAACCCCTGCCCTTACACAAGCTGGCCCGTGTGGTTTGGAGACAAGTGAAAAAACAATTGGGTTACAATGTGTCTGAAATGCCTCTATGGAATAATGCTTCTTACTTTCCTTTAATGCCCCCACGGTTGTCTCCAGCTATTGGAACTATAGGGGACCTATATGAGGATAATATCCTACTTTCATTCACTCAGTTGCAGACTAAGTACGACATACCACGCACCCATTTTCATAGGTATCTACAGGTTCGTCATATTTTACAAACCCAATTCCATCACTTGAGAAATAACTTAACAATCTCTTCCTTTCCACTGATAGGGATTCTTAACTCCCAGGGTCCACGAGGCCTGATATCCGCTCTATATACCCATTTGTTATCCGTCACGGTGAACTCCACTAGTTATAGAGAGTAGATGGAAACGGTGGATTCCTGCAATTCAGACAGATGATTGGAATGATATTTTGGAGTCCCATCTTCATGTTTCCCCATCCGCAAACAATAAAATGATCCAGCTATATATAATGCACCAGGCATATTTGACCCCGATTAGGATATTCAAAATGGGACGTTTGCCTTCTTCAGATTGTCTGAGATGCCATGTTCCGGAGGCAGATTTTTGGCATATGATATGGTCATGTACCATCATTAGGGACTTTTGGAATTACATACTATCCCTGTTATCGTCCTTATTACATGTAGGTATCCCTTTATGTCCTAAGATATGTTTGTTTGGTATACTGGATGGGGAGACATGGAATCACCATACTAGAATTTTTTTGAGAGAGACTCTGTTTCTAGCACGAAAAACTATAGCACAATATTGGATGAATGATCGACTTCCATCAATTGGTCATTGGAAGGGACTGGTAAATTCTGTCATACCTTTCGAGAAGGTTGTATTTCTGAACCCTGGTTGTAGTACTAAGTTTTCTAAAGTTTGGGATATTTGGAACAACTCCCCTTTGACAGTCAACCCCTCTGCTGGTTCACAAGATACTGTGAGATAGTAACGTAAGTGACCCGAATTTTTATTATGTATCTCCTTGAACTTGCTGTGCCTGATTCATTAGATGCTCGTGGGTGACACGGGTCCTAGGCTGTTTTGTTTTCTTTTATTTCTGTTCTTGTTTTTTGTCCTTTTATTCTAATAGTCTTACATACGTCAAAGTAAACCAGTCTAAGTGCCATTGTTTATGGCATATTAAATTCCTGGAATGTTCTTATTACTTGACTTGCTGTATGTACATTTCCTTGATCCAATGTGATGTATTTTACAATCAGAGATGTGTGACTGATTTTATACTTGTTACTGCAACAGTTCTTAATAAAACGAGTTAAAAAAATAAATAAAAAAATAGGCACCATGTAATACTTGATTTATCCTCTGGGGGAGCTGCAGGGGAATTGAACACTTCCTGACAGTTTCTCTCACAGATTTCATTAGGACACCCTGTGATCCGTTTATAGTCCGGGAATCCTGCTAATAAAAAGGAATCATCCAAAGCAGATATTCCATTTAAGATGATTAATCTGCATAAAAATTTAATATTATGTTTTACTATTGAGTTGTTGAAAAATGTCCGTATTATTTCAATTTAATACACTTTTATTAAAAGTTAAATAAATCTACAAGTGGAATTATTTTACAGTGAAGTCCCAATGTTTACTTCCCTGTTAGGCTCTGTTCACATCTGCGTCAGGGCTCCGTTTCCGACGTCCTGTCGGAGCTTTCCTTCGGAACGGAGCCCTGACTGACACAAACTGAAACCATAGGTTTCCGTTTCCATCACCATTGATTTCAATTGTGACGGATCCGGTGCCAATGGTTTCAGTTTGTCTCCGTTGTGAAAGGGTTCCGTCGTTTTGACGGGATGAGTAGCGCAGTCGACTACGGTATTCATCCCGTCAAAGCGACGGAACCCTTGCACAACGGAGACAAACTGAAACCATTAGCACCGAATCCGTCACCATTGAAATCAATAATGATGGAAACGGAAACCTATGGTTTCAGATTGTGTCAGTCAGGGCTCCGTTCCGAAAGAAAGCTCAGATGAAACGTCGGAACGGAGCCCTGACGCAGATGTGAACGAAGCCTAAAATGCCAGTTTCTTAATTGAAACACGGGTCATTTCAAGGTCCTTTTGTAAAACACTAGAAACAAAAGTTATAATGCCAGTTGCACACGACCGATTGCCACTCGGGCCGTTATTCACGGCATCCAAGTGGCACCCAATAGTTTTAACGGACACGTTCACTTTAGAGGGTGAATCAAGTCCGTGAAAACAGACCCGACTCTCCGATCCGTGGAAAGATAGGACATGTCCTATCTTTCCACGGATCACGGATGGGACCCGGCCGGCACACAACGGTCGTGTGCATTAGGCATAATACAATATGATGCTCCGTAGCGTAGTATTTTAGTGCATATTAGGGTAAACCTACAAATAAAACAGTCAATGGCAATAGTCATGTCCCATCAGACACCTGTTCCAACATATAGGGAGAGGGGATGTTATAAAACATCATGACAGCCCTCTCCCCTGTCTCTATGGAAATAATCTGAGTGCCGTAAGTATTGCGCCAAGGAAAGCAACCAGAGGGAATTTGATTCCCTGCACTTGATATCAGGTAATTTGCTCTACCTTGTAAATGGAGTAATGGGGCAAATAGCTAGAAAAATTGCTCCTGGATGTATAAGTGAAGGGTCACCAGAGATACCCGTCATTCTAAAGGCTATGTAAACCTTTGAAAGCTATTTTTTTCCCTTTAATAATAGTGTGTTTTGTGCGACTTTATAATTCGTTTTTATTGAAAATTATTTTTATTTTTTGAGATACAGCCGCTTTATATCCTGTATACAGAGCAGCTGTATCTTACGCTAACTCCTGTACCCGTCAGGTCCGCGGTACTGACGGGTCCTGTGTGTCTCTGACATGTAGGATCCACCTGTTATCCATCACATTTAAAGAGACCGTCCCCAGTTTATTAATTCCCTATCTCCTAAATAATCTAGTAGGCGCTTTACTGCTGATAACTACAGTGTGATTTGTTTGAAAAAAAGTTTATTATTTGCAAAGTTATGAGCATTTTTCTAAATATGTAAATGAGCCTTCATTAGACAAGTGGGAGGTAACAGCAGCGATTCTCCGGAGGTGGAGCCTCCTCACAGCCTCTGATGCCGTCCTATCAGAATGAAGCTGCTTCACACAGTGTGAGAGACTGAGGCTGGAGGGAAGGGGGATCACTTCAAACAGCAATATCTCCGGCTGTGGACCACCTAGAACAACGGTGTCTGATGTCATATTAGAGAGGAGATTCTAATCTTTCATATGACACCAGGATCACAGTTCGAGCTGGACTAACCGGAGATATCGCCAGTTGAATACACAGGGAATGGAAGCTGTATACTATATGATCACACTGTGGTGCTGGGCTGGGAAGGGGGAGAAGCTGTATGCTGATTGGACAGCGTCATACAGAAAACATTACACCGCCCAGAGTGAAAAGAAAGCGTCACCTCCTATTTGGCTATTAGAGCCACATTAGCATATATAGAAAAATGCTCAGAACTTTGCTAATAATATTGTTTTTTTTAAAACAAATCACACTGTAGATATCAGCATCATAGCACCTATTAGATTAGTTAGGAGATAGAGTCCCTTTAAGTTCATAACTTAGATGTGATGGAAACCAGGACTTGCTGACAATGAACCCGTCAGTCCCGCTGACCTGACGGATTCAGGTCTTAACGCACGATACAGCTGCTCTGTATACAGGATACAAAGCAGCTGTATCTGAAAAAGTAAAAATCATTTTTAATAAAAACGTATTATAAAGTTGCACCAAACACGATGATTGACCTTTTTATTAAATATTTGCTTTGAAGGTTTACATAGTCTTTAATTGCAATGCTTATCAGAAAATTGTCAGGACAGTCAAAATCCACAACCACACCTAGCTGCTGTCCAAGATTACAATTTGGGCATTTCAGGGGTATGACCAGATGACAAAGATGGGTTGCCCTCCTTGCGGGCTTATTGCTGCATCTCACGTTATTGTGTGTCCAATATAGATTGAAAATCTTGTGATTTCTTGTAGACGTCCAATTGTAGACATACAAGACGGGTAATTCAGCAATGTATAACGCCACAGTAGGTCATTGTTCCGTTTCGGATCAGAAGTTATTCCAGAAGCCATTGCTTTGAGCGTAACACACAGAACCTTTTCACTTGTGTAAGCCCTACAGGACCAAAGGAGGATTTCGGCAGAATTGTCATGTTTAGCTAGACCTCTAAAGAACAGACATGGGAACAATAGCCATATTGTCAGCGCTGAACGGCCTGACTTGTGTGATTTGTTCAGCCCTGAGGTCTGCAATAGCAAAACAGAAGAAATGAATGGCAAAACAATAGTATAGGTCGTGCCAACTTACAAGAAATGTAGATGGAAGATAGTCATCATTCATCACAATTATTATCTACTTTCCCCAATTTTTTAATTAGGCCTTGTTCACATAGCGTGTATTTGACGTGCCTGAAAAACGCATGCTGTAAGCTTCCCATTGACATCCAAGCATTGTAGTGCAGACAACGCGTTTATTTTTAAGTTTTTTTAAACACGTGCTCATGCGTTTCTAACGCGTTTTTGTAGTGTAGGGGAATCAACTGCAAAGGTAGGAGAGTCGCTGCAAAAAGTGGCGCCTGCCCTGAGGGACCTGGCGGACATGTATTACATGGCTGCTCATTCATCTCCTACAGTGCCTGTCACGTCTGTTATAAAGTGAAGCCATGACACTAATGTGAACAGGGCCCGAAATGCTTTCCAGCCAGAGCTCTGCAACCAAAAATGTCAAAATTCCCAAATTGTCCAACTGCATCACACCACAATAAAGGAGCAATGCATTTCTGGGTGGTTTATTTTTTAATTTCAGCGGCCAGCTCACAAGCAGGGAACCCCTCAGTTAGCGCAACATACCTCTATAACCAACAAGCCCCTTTAACCCTTTCAGGGCCAGAGTAATTTTCGTTTGTTATGCTTATGCCCTGCCCCTCCGCTTCAAAATGTTACAATCTTTAATTTTTTCGTCGACACAGCCATATGAGGGCTGAATTTTTACGGGACAAGTTGTACTTTCTAATGATACTATGTAATATTATGTGCAATGTCCCGGGAAGCAGGGAAATAAAATCTGAATGGGGTGGAATTGGAAAAAAACAGCAGTTCCGCCAATTTTTTATGTTTTTTTTGTTTACGGTGTTCAATGTACGGTGAAAATGACACATTACCTTTATTCTGTGGGTCAGTACGATCACGGCGATACCAAATTTATATAGTTTTTATTATGTTTTAGTACCTTTAGCACCGAGTTTTTTGAAGGCAGAAAATTCTGCCTCAAAATTCCGTCTGGAGTCTGCCTGCACACCGTTTGCCGCGTCTTTGCGAAAAAATGCTTTCTCTGCCTCCCATTGATGTCAATGGGGGGTAAAAGACGTAAACGCCCGAAGATAGGTCATGTCATTTCTTTCCCCGCTCGCGGGAAAAAAACGCCTCCTCCTCCCGTTAAAATCAATGGGAGGCGTTTACGGACGTTTTCTGGCACGTTTTCTGATGCGGTTTCCGCGTCAAAAAAACTCAGTGTGAACAGGGCCTTAAAAAGATTTCAACGTTTATTTTGCATCGCCATAATGTGACCCCCATAACTTTTTTCGATTCCTGTGTACAGAGCTGTGTCTTTTTGTACGTGGAAAGATGTTGTTTGTATTAATACCATTGGGGCAATGTCTGACATTTCAATAAGTTTTTATAAAAATTTTTGTGGGGGTTAAAGTAGCAAAAAAAACTGCGATTCAGAGATTTAGACCTTTTTTCCCGCTACGACGTTCACCGTATTGGATAACTATTTTTATAGTTCGGGCATTTTCGGATGCTGGGATACCTAATGTGTTTATTTTTATTCATTTTCATATGTGATCTAGGCAAAGGGGGGTGATTTTAATTTTTATAAAACCTTTTTTTTACATTTATTTTTTACTTTTATTTAACCCCCTCTAGGGGGCCTTAACCTGCAATCATTAGATCGCTTATGCCATAGGCTGCAGTATCACAACATTACAGTCTATGGCAAAATTAGTGAATTGCTATTGAAATCACAGGCCACAGGCCGGTCTCAATAGCAATCTTCCTATAGCAGGGCTGGGAGCGTTCACAAGGCTCCCAGCTGCTATCGGAATACATCGGCTCCTGCGATCTCGCCGCGTGGGAGCCGGTGACCGGCCCTGAAGTGAAAGGGGCAGTAAAAAACCACTCAGATGACTTCGGCATCTAAATGGTTAAATGCTTGCGATTAGATATTTTTCTGATCGCTGTGCAACACAGCAGAGACCGGGGTGCTATGGCGCGGTTTATGAGCGGGCGCCATATTTAAATACCCTTTCCCGACGTAAATAGGCATATTAGCGACGAGAAAGGGTTAATGAGCTACTACTGATGGAGTGCAATGCGGTGAGCTTTACTTTATTTCTTTTTGTTTTGATATAATGACTCTTCGGTATGTTGCTGCCGGGAGTTCTCCTCATGCCCGTTTCCCAGGGCGGAAAAGTATTTTTAGGACCCTGACCCAGTAGCATTTAACTCGGGAGAACAGAAGCATCATTCTCATATTGTCTTAAAACAACAAAATACAAAAAGATCATAGCTTTAAGGAAGACATTGTTTTAATATTGTACCTTATATGTCTAAAAAAAACAGGTACGCACCAAGGTGTATAGGTAAATAGCTTTATATGGTCTGTTGCATGTGACAATCTCCACGATATTCAGCGAGTCGTTGGCCTGGTGCTTTGTAGACGATTTGTCAAAAAGTTGGATCACGTGTAAAGGAGCGATCTAGAGGAAAAACAGCGAACCAGTGAAATATCAGATCACGAGTCCACCAATCACAGGGGCCAGGTAGTCCGTGCACCTGCTACAGGTGCCAAACTTTTTGCACTGTTTACTACTGATGTCTATGAAAGTTGTTTTTGTCGGACCACTAAAAAAATTCTATTTGATCCTGGAGTGATCTCCTTTAAAGGCGATCGTATTTTGTCCAATCTTGGATCAGATATTTGTTTTTTTTTTTGTAATGGTTCCCGTGCAAAATGGAACCTGATTTGTTGCCACAGGCTTTGGGTATGGACATTTCTTTTGCAGACTAAGGCCCCATGCACACGACCGTAAAAATAGTCTGTAATTACAGTCCACAATTACGGACCTATTCACTTCTATTGACCACGAACACCTTCCGTATATTTGCGGGAAGGTGTCCGGGCCGTAGAAGTGTTCAGAAAATTATGGAACATGTCCGTTCATTTGCTTTTTACGGGCCGTGCTCCCATACTTTGTATGGGAGCGCGGGCCGAAAATGCCAGTGGCTGTCCGCGGCCGGCTGTGCCCGTAAGGCCCCATGCACACGACTGTATTTTTCATCTGTAATTACAGACCGTAATTACAGACCCATTCATTTCTATGGGCTACGGACACCTTTTCGTATTTTTACGGTTGGGTGTCCGCACGGTAGACATTAAAGAACCTTTTTTTGTTTGTAATTACATCATGGACTCCTCATAGAAGTCTATGGGCGCTTCCGTAATTACCGATGGCTACAAATGTGCATACGAAATTACGGAAGCGTTGCAATGCGACGCCAGGAGATTACCCAAGAATCCACCCTTTTTTTGCAGATCAGTAAATACGGATGCACTACGGACACTGTTCCGTAATTGCGGATGATTTACGGATGAGTATAAATGACTACGGATCCGTATTTACGGATGGATGAAACCTACGTGTGCATGGGGCCTGAGGGCCTCATTTATCAAAATTGTCTAACAGAAGAACTAGCCTTGTTGGCCATAGCAACCAATTACATAGCAGTTGTCATTCTCCCAGAGAAATAAAAGCTGCAATGTGATTGGTTGCTATAGGCAACAAGACTAGTCTTTCCGTTTTGATCAATGAGGATTAAAACATTTGTTTCTGACTGTTGCGAATCTGTTCCATTAGTCTGAAAATATATTTGACCCTCCTACGCGATCTTCCTGATGAGAATTGTTACAGCGATGGTTGTAGTGATTCTAGTTGGCAGAGACGATGCCATATGTGGCCAGCACAGTATTTTTTTTCTTCTAGTTGTTATGGTAACCAGTTTTCTTGTAAAATTTCCAACCTAGAAAAATATTTCGGTGAGATGAGATGAACGATTTGGCAATGAATATGTTACGTGGCCTCCATGACGTACGTCTCTCTCAATGTATCTCAGGTGACCACAGTGTGGTGTCAGGAGTACCGGCATTGGTTTTTCTCCACCTATCGGGAAAACTGGAGTCCCCTGACCATATTTTGCAATACAAGTCAGCCAGTGACTGCTAAGAGGAGGCGCAACCGGGAAAGCTAAATACGCAGCTCTCTCTATTATACTCTATGGGAGCTACGAAAACAGCTGATCTCTCTAGTATACTCTATGGGAGCTATGGAAGCCGCTGATTGAATATACCATAAATTTGACCCATTTAAAAGTGGTTATTATTGTCATATTAGTTATATTATTGTTCGTTTTATTATCTTTTCTCATGCAGTTATGCCTTATGACTGTTAACCGTTGCTTGTACTGTAAAATATTAACAATTCCGGATTGTTTGGTCCCAGTTTACGTTCTTCAGCTAAGTGAATATTTTGAGTATCGTGTCAATACATCTACTATATTTAGCAAAATATGTTATTTAATCAGTTTTCCCTTGTAGCATATAGAGGATGTGTTCAAGTCTCAGATCATTTTTTATGCACAGAAACATTTATAAGGCTTGTCTTGTCTGGATAACCCGTTCATTGAATAACGACACCTCGGGCGATCATGTGATCACTGTGGGTCCGGCTTTAACCACAGCGTCCAGCTGTTATTGCCTGGGGAAGCTGTGTGCGGCCGCTCATCACCCATGAAATGGTTGCTGCAGGGGAAATGTAGTATTACATAGCGTATGGATGGAAGACTTTGTAAAACTTGGGTGCGTTGGGTATTCTAGAGTATAAGCCGCTCATTGGAATAGCTCTGTGCTTTGGCTCATAGAGGTGAGTTTTTAGTGAAGAGACCTCCATACACCCCATTATTGTTCAAAATATTAAGGGTTTATTTAGAAGAGCGTGTATCATGTCCATGTGACGGCCATTAAAACAACGGCCGTCACACGGACTCATGTATTTCAATGGGGCCGTTCACACGACCGTTGTTTCAACGGAGCATGTGAAGGGTCCGTGAAAAAATAGGACGTCCTATTTTTTTGCGCTTCACGCATTTCTCCATACACTCTAGTCTATGGGGGATGTGTGATAACGTGTCCCGCACGGGTGCACCTCGGACGTGAAAAACTGCCACGTTCCTGTGAATGTAGCCGAACAGTTTTGAAGCCCTCGATGTGGCTTTACTGTACAGGGACGGACAAACCATTGGTGCAACCTATGTAGCCGCACATGGACCCAGTAGACAAGGGGCACCCTGCCACCTTATAAGCTAGCGGCTTGCTACTATCTATAGCTCACAATTACTGGTAGGGAAACATAACGGGGGTGCTCTATGATGAGCTATTGAGCAAGGGGCCAATATACTGTATGTGCACAGGGGTCCTCTTCTGTCTGTGTCCGCCCCTGATACTGTACGTCCAGATGCCTCGGATTTCATACAGAGGCATTTAGTGGTGATCATCTGCTGATCGTATCGTTTTAAATACTAAAAATATCATCATTGCCGGCAGCAGAACTCCCTGTGTAAACAGGGAGACGCGCTGCCGACATGATAGAAATGTATAGGGACGAGCGATCAGAGTAACGTCTGCTCGTCCCCATACTATCTCCTTGTGAAAGGAGTAAACGAGCGCCGATCAACGATGTCTCGTTGATCAGCGCTCATTTACACGGCCCGCGTCAGGGGTGTAAGACCAGCTTTAGTGCGGTTCCGCTACTTGTGAATAGGGACTTACACAATATGGTTGATGGGTAGCAAATCGGTAGAAATAACTCGTTCCTTACACTACATGCACTATATAACAAATTAGATATCCTTCAACTCTATATAAAGATACTTCGCTACTACAATGTACATAGAAATTGTCCTTCAACTCCTGTGCACAAAGATACACGGACATACAAACGTATTCCCGTATTGTCCAGTGTCTTTATCTTGTATTCATACGTTGCCAAATTTGATACTAGAGTAATAATGTGGAAAGGAGAAAAAAAATCAATCATTGCGTAGAGCCAGCGTCGGACTGGGTTTCCTTGGGCCCACCAGAGAAAGTGATTTTGACGGCGATCCTCCATCTTTATAGAACATGTGGATGTCCAATTTTATCATAAACTTTGCTGTTATCATATAAATAAGATCTAACAGGTTATTTGGGAATCAACCCATAAGATACAGACCTTAGTGGTAGCCTTTGGGGCCCATTATTGTATCAGACCCTGGGCCTATGGGAGGATCCTCTGGTACTCATGCGGGCTAGCTGGCCCTGCAGATTAAAATAACCTCACTCAAATATACAGGGAGCTTTTTCCCTTTCACATTGTAAGGGTATGATCACATAGAGTTTTTTGGCACGGTTTTTGACGCGAAAACCGCGCCAAATAATGGCCATTGATTTCAATGGGAGGCTGAGGTGTTTTTTTCCCTCGAGCGGAACAAAAGCTTGCGGAAAAAAGAAGCTTCATGCCTCTTCTTCAGGTGTTTCTGTCTCTGACCTCCCATTGCATCAATGGGACGCAGAGAAAGTGGTTTTCGCTCAATGGCCGCTCAATTCCTGAAGGAATTTTGAGGCAGACTTTTTACCCTTGCAAAAAACTCTATGTGAAAATTTTCCCCTATAAATAAAAAAACTCACATTATAGAAGAATTAAAAATCCATGAGAATTTATAAATAGTTTCCTTTACTTACCTCGTACTGATCATGAGCTGTATAATATTTTCTTCTCCATTCACATCCAAAGTGACTGTGAAAATTCTGCTGGTTCCTCCCTGTATCGGTTTAAAGAAGACCTGTCAGCTTTCCCGTCATGTCCGTTTCCGCAAAAACTTGTTTTTCTCAATCTTTGAGAATCTGGTCTTCCTCTGTGATTCCTCCTGGAAATGTATGAATAAATTGACAACTAGAAGTCACCATTCATCAGGACAATGGGGGGGGGGGGGGTGTCCCTACAGTCTGTCCAAACAGTGCTAACCATCCTAGTTACCGGCGCTCTACAAACAGTAACGTGATCTAACAGCTTGGGCCCCATCCACATCGTGTTTATGGCCTAGGCTTAACGGCTGGGAAAAGCTCCCAACGTTTACGTTAAACGTAGGCTGTGATGGATGCCTTAGACTTTGTTCACACGGCGCTAAAAAAACAACAAACAAAAAAACGACGTGTAAACGCGTAAAAAACGCTAGCGTTTTTGTAAAGCGCTTTTTAAAATATAAGCGTCTTTGGCACTTTTTTTGATGCGTACTTAGAACTCCCATGGACTATGAGAATTAGGCGCGTTTTCGGCGCATTTTACACACCAAGAATTTACCTGAGGCTTTTTTTCACAACGCGTTTTTTAAACCCATGCTCTTTCCTATAGATGTCAATGGGAAGCTTAAAGCATGCGTTTTTTATGCGTTTTTTGGGACGTAAAACGCGTAGAACAGTAATCAAGGCCTAACAGTTGCATCGGTCACTCATAAATCTGTTACGATGTGTACGATTAACAGCAGCCTGTGGAGTATGGCAAACATTACCTATGTTAAATGATACCACGTGGTATACTTTTTTGCGGGATCCCGTTGTGTGGAATAGCGTGGTCTACTACTTAATCAGGTTACACCGATGTATACTATAACACTCTTTTGGCCTCTGTTGGGCAAACGGAGCCTTATGGATATACGTTTAGTGGGTACGGTGGGAGTTTCCCGGCCAGCATGCTAAACGTAGTGCCAAAATGTGATGTGAACAGAGCCGTAGCGCTGACTGTGTCATCTGAACTCCCACAATGTTAAAAATTTATTTAGCAGAATTTTTTATGTCGCTTTCTGTGTGAACAGAGAACATAATATCATAAATATAAATCAAAACAAGACTTGCAAAATATTTAATAAGATATTCTACATTTTATGTTGATTTAAATATTTTGGCAATGAGATGGTTGATCCAGGTCGAGGTTTTGCACCAGGGCCCAGGATCCTAAAAGAGTTATTTGGTTTAGAAACTCCATTTTCAATACCTGAGGTAATAGACAGGATTAATTCAGTCAGGATCTTTATTTAGAAGTCAGGGCGGAGAGCGGCTACAAAGAGCATCTCACTCTGGAGGACTCAGCAGTTGCAGTACAAGCACAGCCCAATGATCTCAATGAGAACTATGTAATTCTTTCTTTCCCCTGTGGAGGCACTGTAGGGAAAGTGAACACTTTGCTTTAGATTTCTCCACAGATTACAGCAGATTTTTTTTGGGTACCAGAAGCGAAACACCCTGGGATCAGCTTATCTCCTGAGGACACTTCTAATTAAAAGGAATTGTCCAAAGTGGGCAGCCCCTTTAACTCTACACCTCTGCTTAGCCAATAGGAAGAGTGTGGTGGGCATTCTTGACTCTACTTAGTGCCAACCTTGTCTCATTCTTAGTAGTCCAAAATAAAAATAAAGGTGCTGCCCATAGCAGCTGGTCATATTGCTGCTTTATCTTATCACCTGCCCTACAAAAAAATGAATCATTGAAGTGAGTGATTGCCATGGCTCATTATATGTTTGTCTTACTATTTTTAAATAAGACCAGTTTTGTTGTGTCCGAGTACATGAGCAACTGTTGTGTGCTAGGTACGGCTGGGTTCACTCCCGAGTCAGTGTTTTTGTTGTTCTGATCCGTCAGAGGAGCAGAACGGAAATACCGGAAGCGCTGGTTCCGTTGTATGATGAAGACACCACCAGCGACCAACGGGACCCATTGACGTTGATTGGTTCTGTCGAGGTGTCCATGGTTTTACCTGCGCTATTGTTTCCGGTATTTTTGTCCGTATCTGTAACAAATGTGAACGAGGTCTATGCCTTGGTGTAGTAGAGTTCACTTTAACATAATTTACCAAAAATTAAGTCCCCTTTTGTAAGCAAGAGTACCCAGATGGGTGAATAAAACCATATCCAGAAGCCATAAAGACACAGCGTAACAAGATAGTAGTTGCATTTTAAAGTTGGTCTCATATGAATTTTTAAGGCTTCTTTCACATCTGTGTCAGGGTTCCATTCTGACGTTCCGTCTGAGCTTTCCATCAGAACGGAACCCTGACCGACACAGAACGGAACCCTGACCGACACAGAACGGAACCCTGACCGACACAGAACGGAGCCCTGACCGACACAGAACGGAGCCCTGACCGACACAGAACGGAACCCTGACCGACACAGAACGGAACCCTGACCGACACAGAACGGAGCCCTGACCGACACAGAACGGAACCCTGACCGACACAGAACGGAACCCTGACCGACACAGAACGGAGCCCTGACCGACACAGAACGGAGCCCTGACCGACACAGAACGGAACCCTGACCGACACAGAACGGAACCCTGACCGACACAGAACGGAGCCCTGACCGACACAGAACGGAGCCCTGACCGACACAGAACGGAACCCTGACCGACACAGAACGGAACCCTGACCGACACAGAACGGAACCCTGACCGACACAGAACGGAACCCTGACCGACACAGAACGGAACCCTGACCGACACAGAACGGAACCCTGACCGACACAGAACGGAACCCTGACCGACACAGAACGGAACCCTGACCGACACAGAACGGAACCCTGACCGACACAGAACGGAACCCTGACCGACACAGAACGGAACCCTGACCGACACAGAACGGAACCCTGACCGACACAGAACGGAACCCTGACCGACACAGAACGGAACCCTGACCGACAAAGAACGGAACCCTGACCGACACAGAACGGAACCCTGACCGACACAGAACGGAACCCTGACTGAGACAAACGGGAACCATAGGTTTCAGTTTGCATCATTATTGATTTCAATGGTGCCGGATCCGATGCAAATGGTTTCCGTTTGTTTCAGTTGTGCAATGTTTCCGTTGTTTTGATGGAAGCAATACCGTAGTCGACTGCGCTATTCATTCCGCCAAAATGACGGAACCCTTGCACAACTGAGACAAACAGAAACCATTTGCACCAGATCCGTCACCATTGAAATCAATGGTGATGCAAACGGAAACCTATGGTTCTCGTTTGTCTCAGTCAGGGCTCCGTTCTGATGGGAAGCTCTGACAGAACATGAGAACGGGACCATGATGCAGATGTGAACGAAGCCTAACTTTATTGCTTCCTTGATGTACATATATTCTGGATATCTCATCATCCACTGCAGGAGAAATGTAGAATTACATGCCGAACATTCAAATGATTGGCCGTCCATGTAATGCCTGGATGAGCGGGGTCTGCTCTTCCATTTGGACACGGTTTGTCATGATGTTTTTTACGTGGCCATTTTTGCTTTTTGTCCACTTGAAAGACCTGTCACGCACACCTCAGGGAGTATATACAAGGCACTGTGCTCCCGACAATGTGCCAATGTGTATTCCAAATCTTAAAGAGTGCCATGTGGCCCGTGCACCAGTGTTTAAAGTGTAGTCAAAATCCATACCCCCTGAATTGAAACAATGGAAAACTGGCGTATCATTTCTACATAAATAGTATATAAAAGGCACAAGAATGTGAGAATGTTTGGGATAAACAACGGCCTATTCTAAGAATCACTCAGGACAAACATTGACACTGTGTTCTTGTCACAGATAAATCAGTGGGCAGATTATGGAACTGTAGGTCTTTATCTGTTTAATATGTCTGTGCTCTTCAATGGACACAAAAGAAAACTGTCCATATAAGTTGTCTAGTAAAGAAAACCTATTATCAGATACCCTATTTGGGAACTCGGGGTAAGGGCCCTTCTACACGGCCAATTATCGGGCAAACGAGCGCTCTTTTTCCATCATCACCCTGTGTAAACAGGGCAACATCAGCCGATGAACCAGAAAGCGCTCGTTCATCGGCTGATCCTATCATTTTAAATGCCGAAAATATTATCTTTGTCGGCTGCACATCTTGGTGTGTAAACAGGGAGACGCACTGCCGACATGATAATAATGTATGGGGACGAGTGATCGGTGTAATAAGCGCTCGTCCCCATGCACAGCTACTTGTGAAACGAGCTGTCTTGATCGGCGCTCGTTTACGCGGCCCACGTTGGACTGTGCAAGACCACCCTTAATAAATGGGCTCCCCCATTCAGAAACCTTATCTAGATTGGAGAGCGGGTACAAAGAACTTTTCTCATTTTGGACTGCCCGGCACCTCTGTGCATTGCATGGACTGCCCATTGTAGGCAAGTTTATCTCCGGTTTACTTCTATTATTCATTTTTAACTAAACTTCTAAAAAACTTTTCGTATGTCATAGTGATTTGTCAGAAGTTTTGATTGGTGGGGTTCCGAGGACCGAGACCCCCACCGATCGCTAAAACTAAGCGGGAGAATGGCTCGGGTGAGTGCTGTGCCGCTTCATTTCTGATCGGCTTTCCTTGGAGTTGAGCGAGCGGCAAACGGATTCAAAGACTTGACTTTCTATTGAGCACACAGCTCCGAGGAAAGACGATCAGAAACGAAGTGGCACAGCGATTCTCCAGCTTCGTTTTAGCGCTCTATAGGGGTCTCAGTGCTCGGACCCCCACCGATCAAAACTTCTGACATGTCACTATGACATGTAAAAAGTTTTTTACATTTTTTAGTTATACTTTAAGTGTGTCTGTTTCCCTACACCTACCAATTTGGTACAAACAGATGGAGCTATATAAAAACTACTGCAAAGGAAAATTGGAGCAGTTGTCTTTAGCAACCTGTCAGATCTCACCTTTCTTCTAGAAACGGCTCCATTTCATTATACACCCCCTTCCATGGTGTTCAACAATTAATCGTTAGCAGTGCAAGGCAGCATTATAACTGTGGTTCCCCAGGAGAGAGCCCCTGATGATACAGGAGGAGGATTTCCGACTTCCTTAGACCCATTACACAATGAATGTAAACTGGGGTCACTGATAATATCTGTAGTCAGAAAAGGAATGCCTGCAGGCAAACAAAACCCTATTTCCTGACCACCCAATAGATAATAAAGATAAAGTAAGAGTTTACAACTTTTATTAAGCTACGTGTAGCAAGACAAACTATACACATAAATTTTAAAAATTTCACTGCCACAGACCGAAGTCAGTATAACAGCTGGAGAACCCAGCCGAGTATCAGAGAGTTGCGATGTATGCCGAGTGTCGGCAAACAGTCAGTACAGGGGCATCAGTGCCTCTATTAGTATAATAGATCCGGCTGAGGCAGGGATTAAAAATCAATACAGCCCCCCCGACATGTTTCGCTAACTAGTAGCGTCCTCAGGGGTACACGGGGCTAATGGCGGCGCCGCGAGAAAACCGCTCCTCTTATGGGAGTGTGAAATGACGAGAGGTGGGTGTGTGGATGACCGCCAATCAGGCGAGGCTAAACATCGGAAGCGGCAGGGGAGAGCAAGCAACCAATCGGAGGCCGGATAGCAAGCAGCCCATAACAGCCCATAGACTGCGCAGCAGTAAAAACAAAGTGCCGAGATAATTAAAAGACGGCACGCCTGCGCAGTAGAGTGACTAAGGGACTTAGAGCAGGGCCGAACAGGGGGAGAGCATAGCACGGACCAGAGGATCGGCGCATGCGCTGTGGGAACAGAAACGAACTTAGTGCAAGGAACAGCTGACAGCCACCATGGATATCTCGCACCAAACACAGAGCCGAGAATATATCTCACCCGACTGTGATTTGTGATTTGTCAACACATTTGTCGACTTCATGTCTATGCTCAACAATAATTCCATTGGCATGAGATTCACTTATGAAATTAACGATCATACGATCAACTTCCTTGATCTTAAGATCTCTCTGGACCCTGGTGGTGGTGTCCAAACTGATATATTTCGTAAAGCTACAGCCACCAATAGCTTTCTGCATTGGGACAGTCATCATCCCCCTGCCCTTAAAAGAGGGATACCCATTGGCCAATACCTGCGGGCCAGACGCAACTGCTCTGATGAGCAATCTTTTCAGAGGGAATGTGATGGTCTCTACCAAAAAATTTTGGCAAGAGGTTACCCGAAAAAGTGGTTACATAGGGCGTATGCCAGGGCTAGGGCGTCTCTTAGATCTGATCTACTTTCCGATGGTGTTGCTAGGTCTGTGCGGTCAACGACTTCTGGTGCCATCCGCTGTATTGGCACGTTCGATGTCTGCTCCTCCCAAGTTGTTGGAGTATTGAAGAAGCATTGGTCTATTCTTACTGCTGACCCTGACCTAAAAGAGGCAATCCCTGCTAATCCCGCTATTACCTATCGTAGGGGTAAAAATCTACGTGATCTTCTAGTGCATAGTCATTTTTCATCAACCCCCTCACGGGCCCCATCCACATGGTTGAAATCACCCGTCACGGGTTTTCATCCCTGTGGTAGGTGTTCCTTCTGCCCACTGATGCCGAGAGTTAAGAGTTTTATCAATCCTCTTGACGGCAGGTCCTATGACATTAAACAATTTCTTAACTGTCAGAGTGGTGGAGTTGTTTATCTGGCTAGATGTCCTTGCCCTAAACTTTATGTGGGCAAAACTCTGCAGGAATTGAGGAGAAGGGTGTCCAGACATCTTAGTACCATCAACCTTAAGGAAGACACCACTCTTGCCAGACATATGCATAGATATCACCCCGATAATCCGAAGCTGCTCCAATTTTGGGGCATTGCACAGTTTAAGTTGGGACCCAGGGCAGGTAATTTGGACCGTAGGCTTCTACAGGAGGAGGCACGGTGGATTCACCGTCTCGGCTCCATGACCCCTCAGGGACTTAATGAGGGTTTTACATTTAGTGCATTTTTGTAGGTTCTTCTGCGTTTCCCTTTATGACTCTGTATGGATTCATTTGTACTATACTTTATTCGCCTTTATTGTCTCGGTTTCTTGGCTGCCTTTATCGGTACCATCCCTTTACTGTGGTCTCCTGACAAGGGGGCTGTAGGATTATGTATGAATATATTTCTGTATATACATTTGTCTAATTTGATCCACTATTCGTACGTGGTCTAACTATACGCATTATGTGCTTGGCGGCTCTTTCTCTTTTTCTATTTTTATTATTATTTATAAATGAAGATGGATGTTAATGCTATCGCATTCCTTGTCATTTTATATTTATATTATTTATTACTAATTTTCATGATTACTCTTGAGGTGGCTGTTTGGAAGAGTAGCTGCTACCGGTTGGCTTTTCTTAAAGGGAGTCTGTTTCACATATCTGGACTGTTAGGGACACTTGGGCACTTTGCCTTTTATGTGGCATTGCACTAGACTTGTGTGTATGCAAATCACAGTCGGGTGAGATATATTCTCGGCTCTGTGTTTGGTGCGAGATATCCATGGTGGCTGTCAGCTGTTCCTTGCACTAAGTTCGTTTCTGTTCCCACAGCGCATGCGCCGATCCTCTGGTCCGTGCTATGCTCTCCCCCTGTTCGGCCCTGCTCTAAGTCCCTTAGTCACTCTACTGCGCAGGCGTGCCGTCTTTTAATTATCTCGGCACTTTGTTTTTACTGCTGCGCAGTCTATGGGCTGTTATGGGCTGCTTGCTATCCGGCCTCCGATTGGTTGCTTGCTCTCCCCTGCCGCTTCCGATGTTTAGCCTCGCCTGATTGGCGGTCATCCACACACCCACCTCTCGTCATTTCACACTCCCATAAGAGGAGCGGTTTTCTCGCGGCGCCGCCATTAGCCCCGTGTACCCCTGAGGACGCTACTAGTTAGCGAAACATGTCGGGGGGGCTGTATTGATTTTTAATCCCTGCCTCAGCCGGATCTATTATACTAATAGAGGCACTGATGCCCCTGTACTGACTGTTTGCCGACACTCGGCATACATCGCAACTCTCTGATACTCGGCTGGGTTCTCCAGCTGTTATACTGACTTCGGTCTGTGGCAGTGAAATTTTTAAAATTTATGTGTATAGTTTGTCTTGCTACACGTAGCTTAATAAAAGTTGTAAACTCTTACTTTATCTTTATTATCTATTGGGTGGTCAGGAAATAGGGTTTTGTTTGCCTGCAGGCATTCCTTTTCTGACTATATATTGCACCCGCTGACTACCCAGGGTCAAACCTGTGTTTTTTGTCACTGATAATATCTGTACCCTAATGGAGAAAAGCTAAGAAACAGACAACCATTAAAGGAGTTGTCCAGGATTAGAAAAACGTGCCTGCTTTCTTCAAAAAACAGCGACACGCCCGTCTACAGGTGTAATGTGGTATTGCAGCTCAGCCCTATTGACCACAGTGGAATCAAGCTGCAATACCAGAAACAACCCATGACAGGTGTGGCGCTATTTCTGGAAGAAAGCCTTGATGTTTTTCTAATCCTGGACCACCCCTTTTTTGTGCTGGTTTTCCAAAATGTGAGGTTATAAAAACACTGGAACTTTTTTCTTACATTTTGCGTGGTCATTAAGACCGCCATTATGTCCCAGCGATATCTAGAGACAAATGAAAAGATGCAATGTCATTAATAACGAAGATACGATGAACCCAATTAATAAATTAGGCGTATCTTTGTCCGTCTATGCGCCAGAAAGTCAAGTCCAGGTCAGCTATGAGCTGGTGAAGATATGCGCCATAACTTACGTCAGTTTACAGAAGAGACGTGAGCAGCGCAAGTGGCGAAATATGCCACTTTTGTGCCATTTGCGTCTTTTCTAGGCCAGAAAACTGGTGAAAACAAGTATTAATTTCCCCCTATTGTCTTCAGCCACCCATAGAGGGGAGCTGGAGAATTAAAGCAAACACTGAGTTAATATTTAATAAAGCTGCGGAG